>NC_142664.1:21309575-21612492 GCF_026168435.1 Sesamum indicum | reverse complement strand
AACTGAAACGCTGTTGAACCTATTCTGTAAACCTATGTTAACCCTGCAACAAACCCTGTTATCATTCTATGCGATGGCGTCTCCCTACCTATTTTATGCTAATTGAAGTGTTTTAGTTTATGATTCTTACTTTGTTGCATCTTTTTCACAGGATGGTCATCCTCCCCTTGGATGGTCGGATACTTTGGCATATCTTGTCTTGCCTGTGCTTCTGGTTATCACTCAGTATATTTCTGTTCAGATCATGCAACCACCACAGGTTTGTCTTGATTACATTATATATATTGTTGTTAGCTTTTGTATTGTTGGAAATCACAGTTACGTCATGTTTAACTGTTCCCCATGATCGAGTCGTATTTAACAATTGGTCTTGTAATGGTTTCTAATGTCAAGTTTAAACTTTCATTATTACTTATTCAATTCTGTATTCCCATATCCCTATGCTTCTTCTTATTCCAATATTCCCCTGTTCTGATCTTGAAGTTTTACTTATGATGGAGAGGAAATGTTCCTCATTTTACACCAACAAACTACTGCTTATTTAATATGTAGTATATTTTTATTAAAACTCGAAGGTACTGATTCTGATTACTGTAGTTAGTGTTTAGTAGTTTGTGTCTGATGAAGCTTTTTCCCACCATTTCCAGAGTAATGATCCAAACGTCAAGAGTTCCCAAGCCATAACCAAAGTGCTGCCATTGATGATTGGCTATTTTGCTTTATCAGTTCCTTCTGGTTTGAGCCTTTACTGGTAAGCACTTCATTTGTTTATGACTCAACTTTTATTCATAGTCTTCCATTTTCCGAATCAACTTACAATGAGTTTGGATTGAAAATGGAGTTCATTCCTGTCTCATAGTTCCTGGTTGTTTGCATACACTTCATGCAGGTTTACAAACAACATACTAAGTACAGTTCAACAGGTTTGGCTGCGGAAGTTAGGTGGTGCAAAAAATCCTATTCAGCAATTTAGTGACGACATTATAAAGAAAGAGCAGTCCCAAGTTCTGAAGTCCATCTCCGAAGAGCAATCCCAAGTTCTGAAGTCCATCTCTGAAGCACCAGCAGCCAAGGTGGTTAAAAAGGAAGAGAAACTGGCTTCAGAAGGGCCTCGACCTGGTGAAAGGTTAAACCATTTGCAGTTTATTTCATTCCTGTTTTATTTCTGGTCATCTTTTCTTCTTAACTTGCTCATTTTTCCAGGTTTAAACAACTTAAGGAGCAAGAAACTCGTAGAAAAAAGCAAAGAGAGGAAGAGAGAAGGAAAGCTGAGGAGGCAGCAACAAAGGGAATACAAATAACGAATGGTGAAGTAAAGAAAGACATCAGTTCACTTGAGACGGAAGATACCCAGCAAGTTACATCCGGCAGTTCATCTATTATTGATGGCTTGCCTGTGAATGGTAATAGTGTCAGTTCAGAAGGGAAGGATGATAACAGGGCATCTATTGATAATGAAGAAAATTCTGAAACTCCGGACGACTACAAGAATAGAAGAGATAATCTACATCTCGAGAAAAATATTGAGAAGGTACCATTTCCTATTCCTGTATTTCAACTCTTCGTTTATGCTGTTAGTTGCAAAGAACCGTATTGTTTGCTGCATGAAATGTTACCATTAAGTCTTTATGAATCAAATAGCACTTATATGGTAGTAAAATGGACAATGTTAGGACCTTCAGTTCAAACAGTCGGTTGAGTTATTGACACTTGCCGGGTAGGTTTCCTTTTCTCATGGTCGAAAATGATAATGGTGGGAATCACTGGGATGTTAAACTCAACTATATGGTAAATTTTGGATTAGCAATGAAATTTGCTTTAACTCAGTGGATTTTGTACTATGTTTAGAATCTTGTTAAAAGACTTCATGTGGAGTAGCTGTTGATTTCTTTAGGGGCTACGTATACATTTGGGTAACTCTTCTCATTCTATAGCATCTCAAGGACAAAATTGCATTTTCAATCCCAAGAATATGGGTTGTGCTAATGTCATCCCGTACTTTACGAGATTTTTAAAATTCAGAAAACCCTGTGAGTTTCGTCCCAAAAGGCCTAATTCTGGTAGATTTTTAACAGAGAAGGTCAGGTTCATTATACGTGGTCATCAATTTCAATATTTGATGGGAGAAAATAGGGGTAAAAGTTCATTCTTGTCAGTTTGAGAAAAATGTAAGGTAAAAGTTCAACTTAGGTTTGCTGATCAAGTGTGCAAAGTGCCTCTTCTTCACTTGAGCGCCTTTTTCAAGGAAATCTAGAATAAAATAAGTTTGATTCTTCATTGGATCAATGTCGTTTCAGAGTGTGATTTAGTCCTCGTCTAAGATTACACGCATCATGCCACTGTCCGTTATGGGTTATTATCAAGCTTCAATGAGGGATCTCCACTTTCTCATTTCTCAGAACCTCATAAAGTAAACATAATATTAAGTTCTTAACGGAACAAAGACGCTGTCCATAACTAACCGGTAAATGATCCATATGTCCTTACCTAATATTGAGTTTTGCCTATTCATATATTCATTGCTCCCTCTGAATGAGTGGCCTACATATCTCTGTGTCGACTCTCCAATATTCATGAAGAATGTCATCATACCATATGTCTACGTTTTCAACTTGTGATTTTCTGTTTCATTGTTTCAATTCTCCAGGATTGAGTTTCTTGCTGCCGTTAGAACCAAAGATAACTTACGAAAAAGAGGCATAGGAAGATACGAGGAGCGAGCTTTTTCTGAAAAGATTGGCAACTGCTACTATAGTCGTCAAAGAGCATACGTTTCACATCAGTTCCTGAGGATGGTGCTCGTCGCATGATCTTGGTTGACACGTTGCCGCTGAAGTATGCACTGTTCATGCAAGATGGCAGATGGAGCAATTTCCCATGCATGACTAGATTTAAATACAAAAACTAGCGTAGATTGTAATTGTGAGAAACAAATACAGAGTGTGGTAAAGTTTGTAGCATCCACTACAAGTCTGTAACAGTAGTTGAAGGATAAAGCAGCACAGCCCACATTGATTGGCTGGAGAAATTTTTGTGGTAGTTTGATTTATTCTCTTCCGTCTGCTGATTGAAGAAGAGATCATTTCTGTGAAGTCCCTTGTTCCCAAAGAGGAGGATCAAACTCTTACAAGTGACTCAAATCGAGCTCACGATGAACGATGTTGCTTGTGCAACAAGTCAGCGTTGGCTCGTCTAACCGAGTGAAACGTGTGTTTGTTGCATGATGGCAGTATTTTCATGTCGTCAAACAAAAATGCCAAAATTAAACTTTTTTGTATCTGTATGGAGGCCCATTTACTTGAAATTTTCTTTCATTGGGCTTACAAAAATTTCTAAAAATTGAAGCATTAGTATTAAGAATTAAGACGATGTTCAGTTACGTTTATCCAAAAAAAAATTAATTTTATCATATTTTATAAAATATTTAAAAAATAATAATAATCCGCTCTCATAAGATGACAGTAAAGACAATCAAAATTGAAAGAGAAATTAAAAACTCAGCTGCCTTTTGTCCGAAGTAGCTTTATAAATTAATAACATCTTATTTTTAGATTTATAATTTTTTTCTGAAAGAATAAGCAAACTCTATTTAATATTTTATAAGCTTTCGAACATCTTACAAAATATTTTATTTATCTATTTACTCATTAAAAAATTTAATCCTATACTTGGATTTTCCACGTCGACATATGAGGTTAATTATTTTTTCTTGAATATTGAAAATTTATTTTGTTTCTTGCATGAAATGCTCAACTTCTGTCTTACATCACAACATGTCAAAAAAATATTTTTATTCGATATTATATATATATATATATATATAGCAGGGAGAACTATATAACATCCAGTAATCTATGATGTATTTACAGAAATTATCTCTGTCTTTTGAAAAATTACGTATACACCTATCAGAAATGTCAATATCATTTCACAAATCACCTTTGTTTGTTAGAAAATTATTCATACACCCCTAAAAACGTCAACGTCATTGTACAAACTATTTCTACTTTTTTGACCGTTAGAATTGGCATCTATAATTAGGTAAAAATAGAAAGAATAATTTATGTCCCTAATCGCAAGTATTATAGTTAATGTTGACAAGTTAAGAGTAATTTTAATTGGAGCCGCCAAACAAGTTTGCTTCCCCCAAAAGTGAGATCACGTGCTCATGCACCGTACCACCGTGTAAGGTACAAGCAAAGACAGCCAAGCAAAAGTACTAATAAATATAAATATATATTAAATCCAAGAAATTGATAATTGGAGGCATACTGTTTACTAAAGAATAGTATGGTATTCATGATTGAGGTAACATCACCTAATTATCAACATCTCTCTCTCCATCTACACTACAAAACCCTAATTCAATCATTCAACATAATTTGCTTCATCTTTATCCAAACACACTTAGACAAAGTTGAGAATGTTCACATTATTCTTTTATATATATAGGGTTCTCTTGTTTTTTTTTTTCAATTTTATTTTTATAATATATACTTAAAATTAATAAATCTAAATTCTTAATTTTTTTTTTATAAATTTAAAATCTAACGATTAAAATTAATTGATTAGATTTAACGATTCTCGTCTAATCAATAAGGATCCAATCGTCATTAAAAAAAAGAACAAAATTTAATATATAGGAGCATAACGGTCATTTTATTAAAAAGCTAACGCCGTTAGTCATATTTAACAAAGAGGGATAATTGAGCTAAATTTATATAACAGAGGGGGTGTTTTGCCTATTTTCAAAAAAAAAAAATTTTTTTGCTAAATTTTTAAAACACAAGGAGGTTTTATGCAATTTGGCCAAATATGTTAGCCATGGTCAAGATCATGGATAACCGTGACAAAAAAATTTAAGCTTTCGGATCAATTTTGTTAATAGTTGTCATAATTTTTAAATCATAATAATTCTTAAATGAACTTAAAGCAAAATGGGAGACTTATATGGCTTATTTTTATTAATTATGATCAAATAGTGTATATGTATGCAATTTATTAAATTATTTAATACATTTAAATTAAAAAAAATTTGCAATGCATATATAAACAAGAGAAATTATATCACATGTCCAACTCGATCGAATCTTAATTAATTATATAACAATTGTAATATACTTGTTTTGTGATTGGTGTACAATTCAGAAAAAAATAATCAATCACATAACAAATGTGATACACTTACTCTGTCATTCGTTTGAAAAGATCAAACCTGATTTAAAGAATAATTTTTTATATAAATAAATTAATAAATACGTTAAAACACAATAAAAAATAATAAATTATTATGAAAATACATATATATATATATATATTTATATGTAATAGGACTGAAGCTTATAATCAATCTCAATCTAAACAATCAAATAAGACCTATCGCTTTTTTTTCATAATAAATGTTGGTATAATGGTATTTGAGGGCAATAAATGGGAAGGAGGTAGGAATCAAAAAGCAACGGTTAGAGATTAGAGTTGCAAGAAAATAGTGGTCAGGATTGATGCAAATGGAGACAACCAATGAGAACGGGAGAATCTAAGGGGGAACAGGGCACATGGGGCAACGTGCCCCTGCCCGAAAAAGTGGTCACGTCATCAGGTTGACCGGCAGTACGGACCCTACGGTGCTGCCCGGGAATATATTTTCTTCACTCTCTCTCAATAGTTTTTATTTAATTTATTAGGAAAACAAATCCAGCGGGTTTTCAGGTTGTGACAGTTATAACCATGTGACCCTTTCATTTCCTTATTATCATTCTTGTTATTTTATTATAATAATAATTAAAATAAATTATATTATTTTTTAAATTAAATAAATATCATATATTTTTTAAAATTATAGTTACATCCTTTGGTGGGCTAATTTTAAGGACTGTACCTGCAATTTATCCTTAGTACTATTATCTAATCTAAAAGTAACTAACAACGTACTTGTGATGTTTGTGAGAGTGCACAACTTCATGCCCAATTATTGTTCTGGACAATATTATGTGTTATCCGACTTGATTTTAAGTCCAAGTGTGCACAGATCGATTACGACCATCATATCAGAACTGTATTAATAGTTTACGTGTAATTGGACAATTCAGTCAGGCTTGTAAGGATAAATTACAACGACCTCTCCTAAGGTTTCACATAATTACGAATACCCCCTCGTTGTTTGAAAAATTACTAATACCCTCTCGTTGTTTGAAAAAATTACTAATACCCCCTTGATTTTAACGGTCGTTAACAACTAATCCAATCCGTTAGGTTTTCATACATTTTTTATAGTGAACTGATCAAAATGCCCTTATGAATTTTATTCTGATTTTTTTTTTACTAAGTGGATAATTTTTAAAATTTTCATCCACCTTGTTCGATTTTTTTATAAATTTTTTATTTTTTTTAAAAAAGTGCAGTAAGGGCAAAGTTGACAATTTCATACCACCATCTAAGAATTAAATAATTTCTTCAAACATTAGGGGGGTATTTGTGATTTTTCAAACTAAAAAGGGAGAATTCATAATTATGACAAATCTCAGGAGAAGTTGTTATAATTTACCCTACTTATAAATATATGTTCTTATACTCCAAGTATAACTTTTGATACTCTAATTTTGTTACGAGCTTAACGTATAAACAATCTCACTGACTCAAATATTGGAGCGTACAACCAAGAACTTCCAGATGTTGGAGCTCTAATCTTGTAGGACTATTTGAAGCATACCGGAGACTACAATTGAAACGGTCGATTTGAAACTATGGATTTCAAATCCTCTGAATCTATTCAAATAATTCTAAAATCCTCAATTTTAAATGTGAACTACATTTTATTGAATAACGATGAATTTCAAATTTTTTTAATATAAATATCAATTAAAATGACTTTTTAAAATTTAAATAAAACCTACAAAAATTTATTAAAATTTGGATTCAGATCAATGAATCAGCTTTTTCCAAATGATTGTAGAGAGAGAGGGGTTATGGAAAATGTCGGTCACATGCCTTAAATTGTTGTGTTGAATTTTTGAAGAGGCGTAGGTGTACAGAATTCATTTGGGTACGACTTTTTGGGCGCTTTGCCCTGTGCCCTCACATGACCAATCAAATTTCGTCTTTTTATTTCTTTTATATTAATTGATAATAATAAATTTTAATCATTAAATCAATTGTAAATATCAAAAACTTTGATTGGTTGAGCAGTGAATAAAAATAACAATCTCAACAAACAGAGATGTCTTGATTAGTGTTCCAATCATTGGACCTACCATAATTCTCCTTCAAGAATTGATTGATTCACTGCCAATTCTTTTTTTTTTTTCTTTTTGGTATGGGATTGTACTTTGGTATTTAATTATTATGAAGTTTTCAATATTAATTATTATTCATATAGGGAGCGTTTAATTAGATAACAAATTAGTACAAATTTATCATTTGTCTTTTTCATACGAAGGCCTTCGCTTATGGTAAAAATTCGAGTCTATTTGTTGTTTTATCTACATAATCCGACCCACCAATTGAGGTGAGTTAAATAATTTGACAGAAAAGCTAAATCGGATAAGGGAGTAAATTAAATATTGTTTTAACCCCTTCTTTTTCAGTAGTCCCTTGTTTTCTTCCCTTTTGTCGTTTCTTCTTCCCCTGCCACCCCCTCCCTCCTCCTTCTCTCCGTTGGCCCATCCTCCTCCGGCACCATCCCTTGTTTTATTCCTTTCCCCCGCCGTCCGTACTCTCTCCCCTTCCTCGCCCCCATTTGTCTTCTTCCTCCCCCCTCCGCGCTAAAGCATAAAACATAATTCCAAATGAGGGTTTCTTAACAAACAAGAAGAGGAAGATGATTTAATTCATGAACTTTTTTATTTTTCTTCTATTGACATAAAATGACGTTAATAAGTAAAATTATACTTGTCATATATGTTTAATTCCATCTACCCAATAGAAAAAGTAAACTCCATACAGTTCAGACTATCCTAAATAAATGGCATGTTGCCCTATTATGATACGTCAATTCTTAAATCATACGAGCATCGTTTTTCATTATTCTTGATGCAAATCTACAAAGTTGGATTAAAATTTTAATTTGATTAGGTTACCCAAATGATCTAATTTAACGAAAAATATGAAATTTTGTAAATGTGAAAATCCTAATAATATTTTATACAATCATATCATCAGCCTCTAAACAAGGGGTTTGGGAAGAGTAAAGGGTCCTATTTTTACAGACGGTGTCAAATGATGTCGTTTCTGATGCTTCATATGAGCCTCATAATTTTATTTCGAAAAGACGTCTTACAAAGGAGAGAAAACTTTGCGTTTATAAGTTATCCAAACTCCTCATCGCAATCAATGTGGAACGCATACCTACATTAAATATGTTTGTAGAGTACTTGAACTGTATAAATATTTTTACAATTTTCTCAATACGGGATATTGATATAATTATCGTATAATTAAACTAATTACTGGACAAGTCCATGGAAAGTTATATTGTCGGTGGGATAGGCATGATGTAGCATGACATGTGAACACATTCCACATTAATTCCCAATCAATTAGTCACATCTATCATAATAATTTTTTGTGCCTCCATAAATAGTAAATTGTGTTCAATAAGTCTCTTATAACCCAATAAAAAGCCACACAATTCTTTTATTATTTTTTTAAATTTACATCTATTTATGTATTATTTATAAAAATCATTCCCAATCACTTTCCAAGACTCAACATTAAACATAACTATCAAACACTTTTGCATTAATTTCAACTTAATTGAACTTTGTTGGTTAATAATTTGATCACTTTGACATCCCGACCAATACTTTTTCCTGGATTAATTGCATTTTTATCCTCTTGTCAAAAAATTAATAGAGGTAAAAAAAATTAAAAAAAAAAATAAAAGAATAGTTGTCATCCATGCAAAAAAAAAAAACTCACTACTTCCCACATCCAGTAGAAGGTCACGGGGTCGTGTTCGTCTTTCTTCTCTGGTAAATTACATGAGCTCCTTTGTGGTCTTTCAACGATCATTCAATAACTAGTTCAACTCATTAGTATTTATTAGGTTTTTATCCTTTTAATGTGGTAAACTAGTCAAAATATCATTGTAAACTATAAATAAAAATTTTACTTATTTTTTAAAATTATCTGAAATTTTTCTATGAATTAAGTGGACAATTATTTTTACAACTTTTTTTAGATTTATTCGTCCACCTTGTTTGATTATTTTATAATTTTTAATTTTAGAACAAAAAAAAAGGTAAGGGCAAAGTTTACAATTTCAAGCCCTCTATTCAAAATTATATAATTTTATTAAGGGTAAAATACACTTTGCCTCCTGTACCATTCGTCATGTAATGTTTATCTCCTAATAAATGTAACACTTACCCCCTTGGTTGGATAAAAATGCCCCTCATGCCTTGAATAATTATATTATTTTTAATATATTTTAATATTTTACATATTAAATCATCATCAAATTTTTTTTTTAATAAGTGAAAAATTTACATTAAAAGTAGAGTATAATTAATATATATAATAGATACACAATAAATATAATATAACCAACTTATATTCGCTTCTTAAAAGAAAGTGACAAATATATATGCTTAACAAATTAAACATTTTTTTAAAAAAATAAATAAATATATGTTATCGTACCTTTTAAAGAAAATATGTTAAACAATTCGTTATGTAATTATTCATTTTTATCTAAAAGAATATATAGTTAATAACTTAATTTCATCACTAAAGTAATAAACAATTTTCATGAAATTTTTTGTGTATTTATTGTACTCATTTATTAGTTAACTTTGAGTTTATAGAAAAAATAAAATCAAACTATTAACTCACAATTATATTTTACTTTATTATATATAAAAGATAATTTTTCAATTAAGAAAATTTTAATTAAAATTAAAATACAAAATTACTAAACAAAGAAGAAATTATTTGAACTAAATATATATATATATATAAGATAAGAACAATATTATCTAAAAATTTAATTGTAGGGGATAAGTGTTACATTTGTTAGTTTAGAGGGTAATTGTTACATGACGAAAGTTCAGGAGAACAAAGTGTATTTTACCCTTTATTAAACATCTGAATATTGGTGATTTTTCATAAAGAAAAAAAAAATATTCACAATTATACCAAATTTTCAACCCTTTGTAATTTTACCCTTCTTGCAGGATTTTTGCCTTTATTCTCAAAGGGATCTGTTGCATTTAATCCCAACTTTTGAACAAAAAAAAAAAAAAGGCAAGAAAACAAAACTCTCACTGTACAAAATTCCATCTGTATAAAATAGTAGTCCAATGACTTGTGCTTGATCTAACCCTCACATGCAATCTCATGAATATTCTAAGTCACACCTACATTCCAATCTTTCTTTTATTTATTATTCAATTAACAATTCAAGTTTTGGATATCCACATTTGGAAGATGCAAACTTCAAATTATGGAGAGAAGGTGGGACCTAATGCTCCCTTTCCATTAAATCCCTCCAATCCCAATTTCATTCATCTATATATCTCAGCTAACTCCCACCATACTTCTCCCAATTCCAATTCCAATCCAAATTCTCAAATCCCATTTCTCATTTTCATATCTCCATTCCCAAACATGGGAATCCAACTCTTCGTTCTAATGGTACTTCCCATGTTAGCTCCCACTCTCACACTCTCTTCACCATTTCCAGACCCTGAACTTGTAGTACAAGAAGTTAATGAGTATGATTTATCATAACCCTCGCTGATTTTATTTTACTTTTTTCAAGATTTTATAAATGTTAAATTGTGTATTATAGTCTTAACATTGTGTTATATTTGTATTTTTTGTGGGCAGGAAAATCAATGCATCCAGAAGGAACTTGGCATTTCTCTCATGTGGCACCGGCAACCCTATAGACGACTGCTGGCGTTGCGACCCCAACTGGGAGAAGAACCGGCAAAGGTTGGCGGATTGCGCAATTGGGTTTGGCAAACATGCCATTGGAGGTAGAGATGGCAAGATTTACGTCGTGACCGACTCAGGGGACGATGCGGTGAATCCCAAACCGGGAACGTTAAGATATGGTGTTATCCAGAATGAGCCATTATGGATCATATTTGCACGCGATATGGTCATTAAGCTCAAGCAAGAACTGATGATGAACTCATTCAAGACCATTGATGGGAGAGGTGCAAGTGTGCACATTGCTGGTGGACCATGCATCACCATACAGTATGTCACAAACATCATAATCCATGGCCTTAACATACATGACTGCAAGCAAGGGGGGAACGCATATGTGAGGGATTCACCTGAGCATTATGGGTATAGGACTGTGTCTGATGGTGATGGGGTTTCCATCTTTGGTGGGAGCCATGTTTGGGTGGATCACTGCTCGTTGTCCAATTGTCGTGATGGCCTCATTGACGCCATCCATGGCTCGACCGCCATCACCATCTCGAACAACTACATGACACACCATAATAAGGTTATGCTCTTGGGGCACAGCGATAGTTTTACACGTGACAAGAACATGCAGGTCACCATTGCATTCAACCATTTTGGAGAAGGGCTGGTGCAGAGGATGCCAAGGTATGTAAAACTCATAGGAATAATTATGTTTACACCCCTCACATTTAAGCATATTGCAAGAAATGACTCCTCGTCTTTTTAAGAATTTACACTGCATCCCCCGACAATCTTGTTTCACCGAACGAACTCCCCCCCTGAAGACAGAGTGTCTAAGGGGAATAAAACATGACTGTGGGGAGCATTAGTGCGATTTTTCAAAATCGAGGGGTCTTTGTGTGTAATATATTCAAACCTATTGTGCGTCATGAGATGGTGGTGATCGAGCATTGATTTCAATCCGAAGACAGCATTAATGACTCAGAGGAAACTCTTTCCCCATAACGTGCAGGTGCAGGCATGGGTATTTTCATGTGGTGAACAATGACTATACACATTGGGAAATGTATGCTATTGGTGGCAGTGCAGCTCCCACAATCAACAGCCAAGGGAATAGATTTCTTGCTCCTGATAGAGTGGACAATAAGGAGGTGAGAACATAAAGACAACACTCAATCTAATAAAAACATTGTTTTCAATACAAGATTCTAAGACAGCTGATAAAGTACTATGTTGTCATTGCATTTCATAGGTAACAAAACACGAGGATGCACCAGAAAGCCAATGGAAGAATTGGAACTGGAGGTCAGAAGGGGACCTAATGCTGAACGGTGCCTTCTTCACAAGGTCAGGTGCTGGAGCCTCATCTAATTATGCCAAGGCGTCAAGCTTAAGCGCTAGGCCATCTTCTTTGGTGGGCTCAATGACGATGGGGGCTGGTTCGCTCAGCTGCAAGAAGGGCAAACGGTGCTGATCCAACATGGCAAAACACATGGGGGATTCAGCATTCGAGACTATGTCATTGTATTTACATATGAATTTACCTTCTAGGCCACAACCTATACATTTCTTAGTAAATTTTGTTACTATGTTGCAACAACATCGGCCTGTCTCCACCATGAAATGCCATTAACCATTTAGGAAAGTATAAGAATCCTAATGGGAATCGAGGGGGAAGACAAGGGCCGTTGAATTGATAAATGTAACTTTCTGTGCACAATTTCACTAAGAATTGCTCAAGTTCTCTACATATTCCTTTTGCACTAGTTCACACATCATTAGTTCAATTCAATCTTAACTTCCGAGGGGCATGTATAAACGTCTTACACTTTCTCAACATAAATTCTATGCTAGATCAAGACATAGTCCCTACCCTTGAATCTTGCATTGTTCATGGGCAACTGATTAACACTGAAGACCAACTGCTTCAATCTACTATAATCCTTGCAATGCAAAGGAAGTCCTACACAACCCGTCCAATGTCACATCTTAGTACACTTTGCACTAAAGTATAGCAAAATAAACTACATAAAAAAAAAAAAGCAACAAAACCAACTAAAAACACACACACACACGTATGTATGTCTGTGTTGTTCATATATGTAGTTGAGCTAGAGGTTTGACATTATTAGAGGTGGATTAGTGGGGGGTGATTTGTGAGCAGCCAAGGTGGGACTTCCCTCACATGGGATGGTTGGCCAGGCATCAATTATTTGAAAGACCAAAAGCAGAAAGCACATAGCCTCTGCATCCGGGAGACCATGTTTTGTGGAGGGAGTAACACTGCATCTTTCACAAAGTTATTCATCAAACTTTAATGCACGCATCTCTTTTGCAGGGCAACAGAGAGCGAAAGGTAAAGGGAAACATTGCCATCATCTTAACTGCTCAACCACGCAAAAACTAACGTGGTTGCATTAAAAGCTTTTGTCACAGACGATCCAAGAAGCCATAAATCTTACCCACCAACCCTTCATTTATCGCTGCCCACTTGTCAATAAAGAGCCTACCAGGGCTCCCCCCACCCCACCAGTCTTGTGTTCCTGAGAGTCATTTTACTAGTAGTTTCTGTGGACAGTGTCAGAATAGCGTATGATGAGTAATGTGTCTCATTTAAGCATTTTGGCAATTAAAGAGTAAGGTAATAACATCCCGAGTCCTATTATAACTACCGTTCCAACTTCCAGTCGTTAGCCAAATCGAATTCCCACTAGCATGATGACAAGGGTGGGTGGAATCATACATGTTAAAAGAAGAAAGAAGAGCAGCCTATGAAGCAAGGAAACCTGAAAATGACATCCTCTAAGCAGCATGTGGAGCCTGCAGGAAATCTGTCTGAGTCTTGATAAGCTGCACCGACACATCAATGTAATATATCCACCACAAGAGGCAATTCACATAAAAGTTGTCTTGCCAAACAGTGTAATGAGATAAACCACAGCAGCATAGTCCTTCAACCATGCTTGAACCTCACTGCAATATCACAAACACCAGGACCATCTGATTTCCTTACCCTGCTTGCTGGGCCATGATACTTAATGTCAGTGATGAAACGTTGGAACAACAAAATCTTGATTGTACAAAGTTTTAGCAGCAATAGGCAATCATCTTGCTGAAACTATGATGAAGGTTCCAGTCTCGTTGCATTAAGCAACACCACCATCAAAAACTTCAACAAATATAGCGTGTACAGTTCAGACTTAGAAGTGGATACTGTTGGGAGGGGACGGTTTTCACTAGGAGAACGATTAGGCACTGGCCAAAGCGCATAGAAAACGAACAAGCGCACTTGAACCTGCTGTGGCCAAGAATTTTCCATCTATATCATAATATATTTCTTATCCAACAGAATCTCAGCAGTATTATTTGACATCAAACTACTTTCAGCTGTCAATATTCTAACATATCCTTCTACATCCATTCTTGTGGTGCATCGTCCGCAGGAAGGCTGAATGGTTGTGAACAACACAAAAATTTATAAGTGATAATCTCAAGTCATGAGCAGAATTAGATTTTAACAACAAAAGGAAAAACTTCAGGATACAATATATATCCACTTCAAGTGGGATATTTGCCACAGCTGTCTTACAAAATGGAGAACATGACTGGTCCATCAAACATAGAACAAGTCATTATGAAATCCATTACCAAAAAGCCCCCCCCCCCCCCCACCCCAAAAAAAAAGAAAGAGGAAGAAGAAGAAGAAGAATCAAAAGGACCATGACAAGAACCAACCGTTTCAGCTAGCTATATTATAGTTGACACTAACCTAGCAGCAAAATATATGCATCAAGTGTGATATGAAAAGATCAATAATCGGATGGAGAGATGACATCATCAATTTTCAGAATCATCTTAACAACTTGAGTTGCAAGCAAAATCTGCTGTTGTTTCCCGATCAAAGTCTCAAAAACATTTTGTTCGCGCATATCATTTGTGCCAATGTCATTGCAATCAATACCGCAGCAGGAATTGTTCTCCTGCCAAGAAAAATCATACAATTGCTTTTCAGAAAATGACCAACTCAATTATTAAAAAGAGCTCTCCAAATATGTAGTAAGAAAAAAAGACTTGTTTACAAACACACACACGCAAAAAAAGTAAAAAAAAAGAAAAGCAATGGGAAAAAAACAAAACAGGTTCAAGATTACCTTAATTTGCTGAGATTTAACAGCAGACAAAGTTTCTATAGGTTGTAGACCACTATTTTCTGCCAGTGCCATGGGGATAGCATCTAATGCATCTGCAAATGCCCTAATTGCATACTGGAGCGAGAAACATGCAAATGTGTTTTAGTTTTAGTAAAGAATGGAAGATTAAGAAAAGAGGTTGACTTGTCACCTGCTCAACTCCTGGGTATTTATCAGCTGCTGCTTCCACAGCAATTGAGCAAGAAATTTCAGCAGACCCACCACCATAAACAATAGAATTGTTGCGAATAAGGTTCCTTGCAACGCATAGAGCATCATGAAGGCTGCGCTTTGTTTCCTCTATCATCATCTTGTTACCTAAACCAGCATAAAAAAGAAGACTCAGTGACTGGTGTCTTTCCTCCCATGTCTCTCTTGCAGACTTTAATCCAACAATTACTCACAACATGACACCATTTGAACATCAGAAAGTACAAAAAGGGCAATATGCTAGTTAAGATACGTACGAAGAACCATCACACTTGTGCAACACCAATTGCCTTTAATTCCCTTAAATGTAACTTGACAGAAGAACAGGATAATAAAAACAATGGGTTCACTCTAATGCAAAAGTAGCATGCGTCGGGCCAATTTCAGAAATGCTTGATAAAACACACAATAAGCTACAAACTTACATTTGGAAATCAACTTATTAACAACTAAAAAGCATACATCATCATTAAAAATCCATTTTCTTACTCTATGTCGCTTCTAAGATTTTAATTGTACAAGAAATCAGGACACGTACATGAAATCATTCACATCCTATTATCAAGCTTCATATGAGACACTAATACCACATTAAAGTAAGATACCAAGAAGACAGCTGGACGATCCACATTCAACATAGGCCATAAAGGGAAACAGATAGGAAATACTGTAGGGGCAAAACTGTCAAACACCTTAAACTTCTGATGACAAATAACAGAACAAAATCAACCCATCAGCAATATAGAGCTAGGACCAATTAGCGAAAATAGCTAAACTAAAAAAGGCAAAAAATCAACAACCAAGTGAGACAATTCAAATAGCAAAACACAAAAAAAGAAAGAGAAAATTGACCTACCACCACGTATAAATATGGTGACAGCTCTTGAATTGGCACAATGCTCAATATAAATCATCCGATCTTTAGTGGTACCAAATGCTTTTTCTCGAACTAATCCAGCCTAGCATGCACAATAAATTTGAGATCAATGGACAAACTTTGAAGAATAGATACAAATGACTAAATATTTTACAAAAACATATATAGATAGACAGACATAGCATAGATGGGAAAATCTACCCTGCCTAGTTTTTCGGGTGTCAACTCTTGAAACCTTGGCACAATTCGCCCACCTAGTACCAAATTCAGTGAACATAGGCCATCAGAAGTTCAATAAAGAACATTGTAACAGAAATACATCAAAGAGACTGCAATATGGACACAAACCTGTAGCTATGGCTATCAGCTCCAACTCCACACCACCGACCCATCGGACAGCAGGTAAGTTCCTATGCATCAATAAGTGGTTTGCCTCATCATCGAAACCCCACTGGCAGATAACCAAGGTAGCCCCAACATCCTGCAATCCAGTTTGGCTCGTGAATCAGATCAAGGCCTTTAACTTTATAAGATGTGAAGCAGTATAATTGTATGATCCCGTTACACATTGCAAACATATAGATACATAAGAATTTTAACATTCAACTAAAAGCACCTCGAAAAGACAACCAAAACAGGAAATGTTGAAAGTGCAATGCATGACCTATAGGTGATAACCATAATTTTATCTAGCATACTAAAAGGGGAATGGAGAAGAGTTAGATCAGTCTCCAGCACTGGGTCCTAATAAAAGGTTGAATGTCTATACCTCCTCCTTGTCCACTCCTTAACCAAAATTGTGACAACCACTAACATGAAGTTCCCTCCTCTTCCTTTAATTCTAACACATCTCACCAAACCTGACATACTATTAAGCTAATAAAGACAGATTACCTTGCATTTCTGAACCATATCATCAAAGTACTTCTGCTCTTGCTGACGTAACGTTTGGAATTTCTCCACAGTATCAATATCAACCTTATGTTTAGTCTTTGGCTTCGGAGGCTCAAAGGGGCAAGTCAAAATGGCAATTTTTGCATCCTCAATTTGCTTTGGCATCTGTGGATGACTCATATCCTTGTCAACAACAATGCCATATATTAGTTCAGTATCCTCCAACTTGCCACCTACTTTTCCCTCCACTTTAATTAAGTCTAAGTTAACATCCTTCCTCTCTAAATCCGCAACAGCAAGCACTGCTTTAACTGCAATCTCTGCCAAACTGCGCTTGCACCTATTCACACTGCAAAGCATATTTGACAAGATTAAAACATGTAAAACAGCAGAATATAAGATATCTTGCATAATTACAAGCAGCAATTAGAAGGCTAATATTGAAAAAGCACACTCTAGATGTTGTAAGACAACTAGGTCATGTTTTTCATCAGAAAAAAGAAGGCTACAAGTACCAAAAACAGATATCCTGCAGAATTCCCAGCCACACCTCAACCGCTAGGGGGAAAACAAGGAAGAAAGATGGAGCTGAGGACATATGGAAAAAAGACATTAACAGAAGTCCAAATATGTTCCCTCCTTAAGTTAGCAATATCAACAGAAATGGATACCATAATTGCATAGGGAGCTTGATAATTCATGGAAAGAGGAAAACCATCATTCTTCACAATCTGCATACAAACATACACAATAACATAAAAAGAATTCAGAATGAAAGCATAAAAATGAACTCCATTCTTGACCCAGTAGCTCAGAATACCACCTAATAGTATATTCCCAGGTCTATCAAAATTCAAATAGAAATGATTATTTGATGGATTAGAGGACCTGTGGACACCCAGACAAACCAGATAAAGACTTCAAAAATACTCAAACAATTCAGTGCTCGTAGTCCATTGAACAAAATGTAGAGGCAAATTCAAATTCTTCATATGTAGGAGAACCATGGAGTTGAGACTACGCATAGTGGAAAAAGTAGGGAATTAGCGTAAAGCAAGACATTCAGAATTTTCAACTGCCACATAATATGCCGCAAACAAGGGCGAAAAAGTGAAATACCGTGATGAAAAAGAAGCATGGTCCAAACTTGCATGGGAAAGAATACTTACATCTTGGAAGATAAAGTAGTCATACAGGTCTGAATCAGAGGTTCAATATTTGTTGCGCTAAATTCAAATTTATGGGCTATATGCTCCAAATGTTCAAAAGCTATCCTGGAAGCCAACTCATATCCTTCTGCAATTCGGATAGGATGAATTCCACGTTCCAACAGCTTCTCTGCTTGTTCCAAAAGTGCACCGGCCATGACAACAACACCAGTTGTTCCATCACCAATTTCATAGTCTTGACTCCGTGACAATTCAACCATGAGTTTAGCAATCTGATTGTCAACATCCATCTGCTCCAAGATCGTCGCACCATCATTTGCTGACAGCATAACAATCAGAAATTTATAACTTTTTATCTAAAAGAACATTTAATTTAACAAATCTCTTCAAGAATTGTAACAACACCAGACTTTTAAAACTCTGATAAAAGTCACCAGCACATTAACAGAATTCTAGCTGAATGATATTTACCAAAGTTACACTCCTTGTCCCTGTTACATGTTACAAATGTTGCAAAAGTAACCGTCCATTCAAGACAAGAAGAGTATCTACACATATTATTTTGGTTGATTATGCATATGGATAACGACCTTGACTAGTTTCAAAAATTTACTTTCAGCCTGATATACATATATATAACACACTATCTAAAAGCATAATAAGTTCAAAAGATGAGTTACGCATCCAAGAGAGGATAAGAACTAGGAAAACCTACTTCAGCACATGGATAATAGTTGCTTATTGACTTGTGTTATATTCAAATACAAGCAAATAATTCAAGGAAGATAGAAACACTAACAGGTAACAACCTAACACGCTAAATCCAACACAAAGCAATTTCCTGGTTGCTCCCGTGTAGAGATAGGTTTCTTTACAGAATGATAAAGCTTTAAGTTCTCCTTACAGCACTGACTTTAACCTAGCATTAAACTTCCACTCAGTCCTGTTGCTAGCTACTCCAACATGAAAAATCATAGATAAAGTGTGGTGTTTTCTACAACAAAACTAAATAAGATTTCAAGACTTTGATTCCATTGATATATTGACAAATTTTCTCAAAGATAATATATTGAAACCATGATTCAAGCATGGAGAAGATTAAAAATGAGAAGCAGCGAAAAATAGAGACCTGCATTCTTTATAACAGAATGTTTATCTAATCTTGCCTTATGAACCCATATACAAGAAAGTAATATCAAGGAAGCTAGTCAAAACTGAAGAGATTAAAACCAAAATAAGCAGAACATTTTTCTGTGACCCCTAAAACACCAACTTGCCAGTTGCCCCTGCATAGCAATCCACTTTTGCTACCTCTGAAATGTTTAACTATTGTATCTATATAAAATCACAAAGCTTAAACGAACTTCTTACAGGTAACTTTTTATCTAACTTTACACCTCCACCTTTACATGCTACTAGCTACTACAAAAGGATTAGCATTGTTCTTCACATTACTCCCGCTACCAGAAAGTGGGAAGTCGTCCGAGGAACTAAATCCAGATTTCAAGAAAAAAGATAAGCGCACTCCACGTTGCCCCAACTCCGGTCCTCTTTTCTAAGTTTTACTTCAAATAAACCCCAAAATATTGCGGTCACTAACAATTCAGATCGATAATCTACAACTATAAACCTCCTTAAACCAAATCCTTGAATCGAGGGGACTAGACTTAGTACTAAACTGAGTCTGTCAATGAAAACGTACACATAGAAAAATATGAAAGAACAATAAAACCGCTAATCAACAGCTCAAAATTGCAGATCCAAAATCAGACTAGCCAAATGGATTCAATCCCAAATAACGCCCAATTCATTTCCAAAACCTCAATCAAAGCTTCCACGATTCAAATAATGCGCATGCAAACACGGGCAGACACACCGAAAAAGAGCAATCTGCGAAGCTTACTAATTGTTACGTCCCCGTCGGGGCTCTGGAGCATCTTATCCATTCCTTTAGGCCCCAGCGAGGTCCGAAGGATCCGAGCCACCGCTTTTCCAGAGGCAATGTTCGCCTTCTGTGCATCAAGGCCTCGCAACCTGGTTTTCTGCTCCTGCTCCTTTAGTATAATGAACGGCCGACCAAATTCATCGAAAGCCAACGCCATACGGTCGAATACGGTTCGTTATAATCGGATCTTTCACTGGATCAGATAGGCAAATGGAACTGACGAGTGCAGAAACTGGAGAGTTCAAGAAGCTGTAAGAACAGAGGACGTGCCCTAATAATAGGTAGCACCGAAATACTGTACGCCTTGGCGTGGTTTAGTTAAACCCTTGAACAAGAATTTTCAGGTGGTGATGTCTCTGCAGTTTGAACTCATGTTGCTAGCTAGGTATTCAATTTTTTTCAAAAGCCCACTTATTGGATTTGGTCCATGATCTTGTCAGCATATTTTTGGGCCATGCAAACGGGCCCAATATACAACTCTTTTGTTTTTTTATTTGATAAATTATATTGACACCTTTTGATGTTAGGTCCAATTACACAAACATCTCATCCTTTATAAAATTACAAATACATTCCTTGATGTTGTAAATATAATTATAACTACCCTTATTAAGTAACGAAATTTTACGCAAACAACCCTTAAAGTATATTATAATAATACTGGGTGCATTGTTTATATATATATTTAACACCAAACAAATTATGCTTGCTTATGTGTTATAATTTAAGAGCATCCTACATTTAAAATTTCATTACATTACATTACACTGAGTAGCAATTTGGGAAGCAAGATGTGCTAAGACATACTTTTCTTATATAGAAGATATAAATTACATCAACAACTCCAAAGGAAAGAAAGCATACACTTCAATGCTAAAAATCACATTTGGAAGTCAAATTACACTTTAAAAGAGCGTAGAGCAACTAGAGTGTTGAGCAACTATGAACAATAATGGCAAAAGGTTAGCATTTTGATAGGACCAACTACATTAGGGACGATCAAATAGTAACATTTTGTTCCTGGTCGAGTACCAGAAGTAGTTGGATAACCAACTTTGATTCTTTGCCTAGACATGAGTAGAATCACAACTTGCAATGAGTAATGTTTAGGCTTCTGCCTTTGTTTTAGTGGCATGACTCTCCATCAAAAAATAAATATAACAAAATCATCGATGAGGTTGAATGAAATGTACAAGTGTAACTACAAGAGTAAATCCGGCCAAAACAAATCAACGTTTTTCTACCTTCTAAAAAATATGTGATTTTTCCTACCCCTTTGCCTAACCCAAACAAAACTACCCCTACACGAAAAGAGCTAACTATTAAACCAAATATCCACATTCACCTCAACTGAGCTCAATTCTGGAAATGACATTCAGCCTTCCAGCCAATTTGAACCACTAGTGTTCTCGTCCATGGAAAACAGCAACAGCCACACAACTAGCTCTTCCAATAATTGTTGCTTCCTACTGAAAGAATACAAGAATATCCGTTTGTTACACTATAGATTCAAATTGTAAGTACATTAGCCTCCAGCAACCTGACCTGTAAAGAATACATGAAAGCACATCCAGCTGCATAAACGAATATGCTGGCAAAAAAAATCAACTTTCCCTTCAGGCCAATGTGAATAAGCCATAAGTTTGATTGGTCTTCAAATCAATACATCCCTTTAAAAACTGGGTTTGTGCGGCATATGCTTGCTCCACGTTCCTCATACTCTGCTTTGGTGTGGCATGCCTGAGAAGAGCAGCATGTATATTGGCCCAGCATCAATATCAACAAAAAAAGTCACACACACACACATATATATATATGTACACGTTTGCATTTTGGCTAATTGATTGAACTCCATGATTGAATTTGATTCTAATTACACGTGAAATACAGTTATACACAAATATGAGTCACAGATTGCAGTCTCAGAAAGTTTTGCCCAACAGCAGTTTAGGCTAGGATGCCAAAATGAGATATATTGTGACTCTGAGTTAACAAGTCTTAGACATCCTTTCAAAGTTACAAATTTCATTCAAGAGACCCCCAATTAATTTTGTCGTCTCATTCACAAATAAAAATTGAAACCACTCTCTCTCGCTCTCTTCCTCTTTATGCGTAGAGATATGCGTGTGTGCATATATACATTTGACACATCCAGATGCCAGCCAAATAGGACATTCTCGTGAAGAGATGTTAAACTTTGTGACACCATACTTAAGTAACACTATATACCGTGAAAAACTCAGGTGTGGATGCTAGCACTGAACCTCCAAACCAAACTGCATATCTCTGGACAGGATGGCTGAGAACATTTACTTCCACAGGTTTTGCCTGGAGAAGAACTTCTAGCAGTCAAAATTTGTAATTGGTAGATGATAAAGCTCAATTGTGATTAGGTATGATAATTAAGGAGCCTAATAGCTCACCTTAAATTCTCCACCAAGCCGAGCTTCTGATGCAAAGCCTCGAGCATCAACGATCTTCTTTAGATCCCGCTGCAACCTTTTGTGGAAGCCTTTGAACATGGTTGACCCTCCAGATAATACAACATTCTGCATATAACAGATGAGAGTTACTCCTATTTCCAGAACAATAAAATTAAACAGAAGGTGCAAATAGTCAATAAAACAGGTTCAAGTTAACCAAATAGTTTATCACCTGGTACAAGGCTCTTCTTGTATCTATTGGTGCGGACTGAATACATTTGTCAATCAGGTCAGGTAAAGGGGTGGAAAAATCAGAGCTATAAATTTCAGGGTTGAAGAATAGCTGCCAGATAAGCCAAGGAACCATCAGTAATGTTAGCACCAACCAAAAATATTTTAACTATCTGATCAGATCATTTCCATGAATTCTTTTGTGTCCATTTCCTACATTGAGTTCAACTGATTAAATTACACATACACATATTAAATCCATGCACATACTTTTTCACATGTTCCCTTTTTGTTGCTTGTTAAAGCACACCTACCTGGTTGCTTGAAAAGAGAATTGACAAGTAACAAGGAATCCGTCGTAGCCTATATCACAAGAAATATGTTGCTAGTTTAGTCAACCCTAAAGCCAGGGAACAAAACAAACCTCGGGGCCAAGGAATCGTTCATAGCCTATATCACAAGAATATGGAGCCCCTGTCTTTGGCTTAGTACCTGTCCACTGCTTAACATATTTTGCCGGCTCTTTGTCATGCTTGTTGAACTCCTGAACTTGTCAAAGAATATAGAATTGTTACAAAAATTTAGTCTTAGCCTTAGGAGATGCTAACTACAAAGACACCACGGAACCAAAGCCTACTATATTACATGTTACTTTCTCCTATCAATCAATATCTATACATTCTCTCAGTTTCAAACAATTTGAAAAGAGAAATGCACACATTTGACTTTTTTGCTTTTCCACAAATTGCAAATACAGGTGTAGCAAGCACCAATCTTATTCTTTATGGGTTATATAGCTGGTCCTGAAGTCAGTAGTATATAGGATATACCTTGACAATGTCAGAACAAGTGTAGCAATAGATTTCTTTCACTTTCCTGGCTACTTCAATGGACTCCTCAGGTGGAACAAGCTCTCCTCTTTCCTACACGGGACAATATTAGAAGTAATCTATATCTATAGTCGATGGTATCACAAAATGTACACATAGCTCAATATGTTCTACATTTCCTGAGTTTTATGTGATGACTAAAATAACCCTTCAAGATATAATGTTTGATGCACAATTGAGTAATTTGCACATATCTAATAGAGATGATACTTAGTCTTTAACTTGAATAAAATATCAAAATCTAAAGTAATTTATATTTAGCTAATTAAAGAATTAGTCTTTAAATTAACTCATACTTTTGAAGCGATACATTCTTAAAAGATTGAAAATCCATCTCATTCTGTTAAAGAGCATCTGTCTTTTTCTTGACAGCAGTTAAAGCAAGTGATCTTCAAGACTTTTGCATTCAGTTAGTTACATCTTTCTGGCAAGGTTTCCTTAGCTCATTTGTATTGGTTTTTTCCCCTTATATTTGCCTATAAATAATTTCTTAAAAGTAAAAGATTATACAGTATATCATAAAGTATAATACAACTTAAAGTTTTATCTTCCACACCGATATCATGAAAAGTTTCTGTTAATTAGTCAATGATGTTTTTTGAGAAGCTAATTAAGATATATATACGTATATAGGAGGAACACCTAAGAGCTAATTATGATACAAAAATTAATGAAATACATATTCTCAATAGAAAGAATTTACAATCTTTATATTTCTAAATCTTTATGGAAGTAATTCTTAATTATTACAGAGACAAATTTTGATTCCTTTAAGCATTTTATATCATGAGAACAAATTAGTATGACTAAAGGTGATTTTATTGGGGAGACCATTCAAATTTTTAATATTTGTATTTGTAGCCATTTTAGTTTTGAAACCAATCAGGTTAATCCTACTTGTGGTAGAGGTCCCAAAATAAAAGCCACAAACCTATTACTAGGTAATGGTTTTTACGTACCCTTTTCTTTCTTTAATCTTTTTTTGTATGGATAAGAATCCCTATTCTAAGTGAACCTAAAGCTTTTTCCATATAGTCCCACTTGAAGTAACTATTAAGTTCACTTGATATTTTCTACATGTACCATTGTTATTTATCTTTCGATTAAATTAAGGAACATTAATTAGGCATCGTAGGCGTAGTCTGCTGAGTACATCAAGCTCAAATTTTGTTTAATAGTGTTTTTAGTAAGTGAAACTTTTCAACCTTCTGCATGAGTGTGTTACTAAAAGACATCAGGACTTAAAAGAGGTATGTAAAGATGATAATATATATTACAAAGAAGAAACTAACCACCACAAAAGCAAGATAAATTAACTCCATTCTTCATAAAAGTAAAATACAAATTCCACATACCTATATTGCATGATCAACCTCTGTTCTTGGAGATACTTAATTGCTAAAGTGATCAAAACGTAATATGTTTACTGTATAATAATCGTGAGCATGAAGAAAATTTGAAATGCATATATTTCGATACATCAAAGGAATCAATATGCTTTTCTTCAAATTAAAGAAAGTTTAATTAGAACTACATGATTCCAATAATTGTTCTATAATTAAGGAATACACATATCAACCAAAAAGTTGACTTTTAACAACTATGGAATAGAAACAAAAGCTAAATAGAGCAATTAACAAATAGACTTCTCGAACAATGCTTTTAAGTAAGTACACTACATTACTATAGGACATGAAACATTAAAAAAAAAAAAAAGACACATACTCTCAAGAGCTGCTGGACGAAGAGCGTGATATCTTCCCCTGCAATTGGAATCGATTTAATGCTGCCCCCAATAACATAACCTTCGGCAACAGGCACAACATGAGTAGCGCCATCCCCCGCATCCACAACCACTCCTGTCATCTCACACTAACAAGAAATGTTGGGGTTACAAGAAGAAGAAGAAGAATTAATCAACTATTCAGTGATTACAAGGAGCAGTTATGTCTAAGTGAAAGTGAAAGAAGTTCGTTCCATTGTCTCTCATGCTCATCTAATCATCAAGCGGGCATAAGCATGCAATTAACATTTCACTTTAGCTCCTCAACTACTGTGAGCGGGATGTGATCCAACCCAATAGAAGGCTGCATATCCAAACAATAAAGCAGTTATAGATAAGTATTGATATTTACAGAATAAGTATGCCCTGAGATTAGGAGGTGTACTATTCAAAGATAGATACGGAAACATATGCACATAAAGAGCACAAAGCATGATTACTTGCATATGTTCAAACCCATTCGAATTGCACTGCAACATTTAGTGCTTTGGATTTCCTAGAAGATTCCTTCAAACTTCAAAGATTCAACATATTATCACTTCACAGTCCAATTGGATCATCCGTAAAGAATAAAAACTTCATTACTTTCTTTCTCCTTCTGTCTGTTGAATTTTATTATGACGAGGTACAAAAAATAAGTTCAACGCCACTTTCATCGCACAATTACTAAAGAATACAACTACCTTACGGCGCCTTATTCTACCATCTCCACATTCAGTGAAGACAAAACACATGGGAGTCAATGCTGTATAAAGGAGGAAGACAGAAGTACCTGCACTGGACGACTATCAACTATAGAAATTGCTTTCAAAACCTTAACAAGCTACTTTTACTCTCTGATTCACTTCTCAGTGAGCTGGAAAACATGAGATACACAAACGGAATCTACAAATTTAAAAGCGCAGGTGTGGCACACTAATAGGAATCTCCAAATAAAGAGTACTCAAGTAGTCCATAACTTCAAACTTTTGCCTAATCATAAGTCGAAAAATGATACATTTATGATAAGCACATACGCTATGTTAAAGCATGCAATACAATAGCTAGCCCATGTTCAACAACCAAGTGGCAAAAAGGATCCTCCAGGTTTGATAACAATGAAATCATATCAATGAAGCAAGAAATGGAGGCCCAAAGGAGCCAAAATCAGCTATATATTTCTTAGCAGTATTATTTTCAGTAGTTTTTTCTTTTCTTTGATAAGTACTAATTCTGTATGTAATAGTGCCAATCATCCTAAAATACTAATATATAGATGTTATCATTTCACTTGATTGTTGGTAGGCCAAGTTAACTAAAAAATTTGCTCCCACTCATTAGAACAATCTTCCATCACATGTTACCCATATCAAAAGTTATTGCTTCTGTTTGCACATTATCAGGTATCCTACTATTCTTCTTAGGAAGTGGACCAGCTCCAATAGCAACACATTCAGCCAGCAAAATGAGTACTTATTCATTCTTTCCAATTGCAAAATAGAGACCCATTCCTATACCACAACAGCACAGCTCTCACCTATGTGCGGTTCAAAAACTCTCTTTCAATGCATAGATAACAATTTTTCTCTAGACTTTCAGGAAGATTATACAACTATAGAGCTGTCCAAATCTGTAACAGGAATTGCATTCTCCAAACAGCTAGGTATTCAGATTCTCAGAAACCAATCACAAAATCTCAAGGAAGAAACAAAATATTTTATATAACAAACAACTTAATCGAATGCTAACCTTGGATGCTGTGTACCCAGCAGCCAAAGCAAGCACAGGCTGCACTGCAATGTAAAGGCCTGGAACGTTAAAGGTCTCAAACATTATCTCACCAGTATACTCCCGACTCTCAGGCGCAGTCATTGGACTCTCTGTCAACAAAAAATAATGATCCTCCGGATCACAGCGCAAATAATTAAATATACACTGCTGCCAGAACCTCTCCATTGCATCCCAGTCATCAACCTGGCCATGTCTAATAGGGTAGGTCAAGTTAGAAGTGCCACTAGATTTAGATCTAGACAATGCCTCGTCTCCTATAGAAAAATCTAGATCCGCCATCACTCCCGCGTTATGCTGCACCAACCAATTGCTGCTCTTTATAGTACCAGTTCGTGGCTGAGCGATAGATGACTCGTTCGCTGTCACCACCGTGGGGACTATAAAACACGGTTCCATATTTCCAGCAAAACCCATTTTCGTATACCTGGATATAAAAACAAACCCAAACCAAAAATTCCAATTTCAACAAAACCCATCTAAAAATAAGCAAACGGATTCGAAAACTCATACAAAATCAACAAAATTCAATTCAGTGAATCATTTCATCAAACAGCTTATTCGCAGTTCCAATATCAGAAAACACGGCCACTTACCCAGTCCCATTATCGATAACCACAGCAGGGCGAGAGGTGGCAGGGTCCATGAGTAAGAATCAAGACAATCCGCGGGTGAGATTTTTCAAGGGTTTTAAGAAAAACGGTGATCATGGTCATTGAAATGCAATCCAGACTGACGCTGACTAATCAACGGCGAGCTGGAGCTCATGTAAACTCGATTAGCGACATCAAAAACGGTGGCGGTGAACGCTCTGATTCCATCCATTTCATCTTTAAGTCATCATCATCATCAAATCAAAGAGAGTCCGTAAAAAGTAAAAGTGAGTATTGATGACGATGATCTCAGGGGTTCTCCTCTTCCTCTTTTCTTGGCAATCAAACGAGGCAACTACTCTATGTGGGGTATAATATAATTGATTTATTTATTTGTTTTATGTGACTTTATTTGCTATGGGGAATATTTGGTAGGTATTTTTAATTTGATCTATTTTTTATGGTAGGGGTATAAATTAATTATAAAAAATTCGAAAATCATTTTTTTTAATTTGAAGTTATATTTGAATTTACTTTTTTCAAATTTAATTTAATTTTAAAAAAATTAAACTCGAATAATTTAATAGTTTAACATTTACTATTAATTTATAACTGAAGCTGAGTTTTAATTTTATTAAAAAGAAACATATATTCTAATGATAAATCAAATTCAACCAATCTTTAGTAATCGGTCTCACACGTCAAGTATTAGTTATTTTCGCGTTTTTTCCACTTTATTGGCTTATATTATTATAACGTGAACATTAACTATTTTCAATTTCTGATGAATTGATTTACGCCAAATTTATTTCGTATTCTTCATATATTTCGATTTCAGATTGATGGATCGTTGGAGTTCAAAAAGCGTGGTATTAAATTCCTTTTCTCTTATTTATTTATTTTTTTAGTAATTTGATACCAAAAAATATCATTAATTTAAGTTAAATTAGATATTACTCGAATTAGGCAATTACTTCATTATTTATGAATCCATCTGCATACAAATACATGTTAGAGATATTTGAAGATTTTTCAGTGATAGAAATGTTGTAATTTTAATAAAAATTACATGAAAAATTCATGGATTAGGTTAAGAAAAAAAGAATAAATATTTTGTCCCATGTTGAAGAATGATGGGACAATGATGAGAATTGATACGTATATAAGGTGTTTGTGAAGATGAATGTCATACACTCATATTTTATGGAGATTAGAGCGAACATGGGGGTGCCCTATGCGTGCGCCGCCCGCCCTTTCTCGCTCTGATTTCGAGCGTTGGATGTTGTGGGGTGAATGTCTTAGAATATATCGTTTTGAAATAATTTTTTTTATTTATTTTAACAGTTGAAAATATAATTTTTAAATTATTTTTAAAAATTAATGCCATTTCTCGTTTGCAAAAATACCAACACCAGCAACTCAAACTCTCGAGCTCTCTCTCGATGTCTCAACCTATCTCTCAAATTTCATATTTGATTTGTAAAGTGGGTTTGAGTGTTTGATCGAAGTATTTTTCAGTATAGTGCTAAAATCGAGAATTGCAATCGTTTTATTTTGAAAAAAATTACGTTGTACACGTTATACTACTGATACGGGACGTATATTTTCTTCAAGACAAGTAGTGAATTCTACGATTCGGCTAAATTTACAATTACAATTGGACTGAGAATTGTTACGATATAATTCTCGTTGTAAATTTACTATTTAATTTACTTGTCGTAAATTGTGTTTCTAACTAATATATATATTATTTCTTCCAGTGTGGCTTTTATTGCTTTTAATTTTTTAAACTTCATTGTTATATTTCAAAATGTTGTTTCATTACACAAAAATTAAAATTTTCGAACAAGAGATCCCTCAATCAGTATGAATTTTAAGATAAACGGTAAAAAAATAAAAAGGCAGCTCATTATTATAATTGTGTGCCTCCAAAATAAAGATCATAAGCTGTGTACATATAATTTTTGATTTGACATACGATGTTGATCGATTTTTCAGGGACAAGCACATGACTACATGTCTACTTTTTTTTTGTGCAATTTTTTTATTATCATTATTCTGATTCAATTCTTATTCATTTTTATTTATTCATTCGTTCCTATTATGAATAAAAATTTCAATTAAGATACAAAAATTTAATTCAGATTAAATTGAAAATTTCAAAAAAAAAATTAATTTTAAACTATACACACTGCAGATTCAATCCACTGAAGTCGGGAGTAGTTATCCATAGTTGGGCCATTAGAAACTTCTAGTAACTCAAAAGGGTTGTTTTGCACATCATAAATGGCACTAATTCTTGGAGGCACATTCTTTCTCCCTTTTAAAGATGTCCACAAAAGTGTGGTAAGTAGCTTTGATTGCTTAATGTGTGTGTGTGTGTTTGTTGCACTCATTAACCTATCACTTTGAGGATTACCAAACCAATAATTCCTCTATGCATTGATTTTGTGGTTGAAGAAGCAGATGGAGTAGGGGTGGGGGGAGGGGGAGGGGGTGTTGTGTGGAGTAATTTGCTAGGCGCCTCATACTTCCTATTAACATCTGCAACTTATTGGTGAAATGTGTAAATTATATTTTGTAATTCGAATTATGTCTGTTTTTATATTTTGGTATCTAAATTTTTCTGAATGTCAATTTACCATTTCAATTTTACGAAATTTGTACTTTACCATATATGACATTTTTTTACTGATTTTTTATCGAAAAAGCATCACATGTTGTGCATAATTTGCAAAATATCATACCACATAATCATTAAATATCATATGTGCACTACATGTGGTCTTTTTTTTTTTTTTTATAAAAACATTGCTGGAAAATAATTATAAATGTTCAAAGTAAAAAATTTTGTAAAGTTGAGATGGTAAATTGACACAAAAAAAAGTTTAGATGCCAGAGTGTAAAAACGGTCATAGTTTATATGGCAATATGTAATTAACCCTAGTAAACTTATAAAATGTTAATTATATTTTGCAATCCGGACTATTAGCGTTTTTGCACTTTTGACATCTATTTTTTTTTTTTTTTTTGTCAACTTACCATCTCAACTTAAAGAAATTTCACACTTTGTCATTTACAACTATTTTCACCAAGTTTTTTATCGAAAAAATATCACATATAGTGCACATGTGGAATTTAAACGTTATGTGATGTGATATTTTTCTTATATGCACAGCATGTTGGTGTTTTTCTGACAGAAAAATCAACAAAAAGACGATTATATATGGCCAAGTGCAAATTTTACAAAATTAAGATGGTAAGTTGACACGAAAAAAAATTTAGATGCCAAAGTATAAAAACAGACATAGTTCAAATGGCAAAATATAACTTACCCAATTATAAATATGAAGTTGTTTCAAATACTATAACTTTAAACTTTTTTTTAATTTTTATTTCAATACTCCCAACTTTTATTACTACTTAACTTACAACTTATTTTCACCATAAAAATAAAAATTATTACGAATACCCCTTAAATTCATCATTTATTGACAAATTGCTTATATGGTGGTGTTTAATTGTGAATTAAAATTAAAATTGGGATGGCTACCTACATTTTTTGAAAGATGGAGTAAGGGCAAAATTGCACTTCACTCCCTCAAGAAGTATGTTTTCACATATTATGTCCCAAAAGTATGAAAATAGTGTTTCAACCTCAAGAAATCTGAATTGGTTGCACATCGCATTGGACATGATTGTAGATGCAAAATTTCGATAGTTATCAATGGAACAAGAAAAAAAGAGGACAATGCCGTTAAAAGCAATCTGTAGATTCCCTCCCAAAAGTGTGAAATAACATTTCAACCCCTAAAATCTTAACTGGTTGCATCTCACACTAGAAGTGATTATCAGAGAAAAGATTTTAATATTTTTTTTAAAGAAATCTCTATCTCTATATATATAGAAAAAATAAAATATGGAGACAAATTATTGATAAATTATAAAAATAAAAAATAAACATATTTTTATTTTAATTATATGTTTTCACATATTAGTGTTTTTATTTTTTAATTTTTAGTGGTAAATATGTGTTTTTAAATTTATTTATGTTTTCGTGTGAAATAAAAATGTATTTGAATTAGATAATAAAATTGCGTTTTATATTAAATTATATTTTAATAAAAATACATACAAATAAGGATAAATTACAACGACATTTCTGAGGTTTGACATATTCACAAATACCCCATCTTTGTTTGAAAAATTACTAATACCCCTTGATTTTAATGACCGTCTAACAATTAGCCCATTTTATGAGTTTCCATTAGGTTTTTATCCATTCTTTTTGTGGTAAAAACTGACCAAAATATCCTTGAAAACTATGAATCATAATTTTATTTTATATTTTTTATTGACTAAGTGAATATTTTTTTTATATTTTTTAAAATTTTTTCATCCACTTCTTCCAATTTTTTTTATATAAATTTTTATGTTTTTTTTTAAAATACAGTAAGGGCATAGCAGACAATTTCATATTTCCATTCAAAAATTACATAATTTCATCAAATATCAATCTGTACTTATAATTTTTTAAACAACAAAAAGTATTTGTAATTATATCAAATTATAAAAAGGATGGTTGTAATTTATTCTATAAATAAATATATTTTCTTATTAATTGTTTTTTTTAATATTAATTACTATCTGAAAAATTGAAAATCGAAAATAAAAAGTGGCCAAAAAGCCAAATATTATTACTTCCAATAGTAGTCCATAATTGAGGTGAGAGTGAGACCGGAAAATCCTTTTGATGAATTACCGAAAACACCCCCGGTCAACATCAGAAGTCAACTTTCACGAAAAGGAAACCTGTCGCCCTCCTGCAAACCCATTTATGTCATTTTCCCTGCACCCAACCCATTTCACATTTTACCAGAGACCCCCAGCAAAATTCGCAGTCGCTGCCTCCGCAAATAGCACCACCACAGCGCACGTTAGCTGTCCCCCGTAATCATTACGCCTAACCCAAAGGGAAACCCATGCATTTAAATGCCTCTGCTTAACCTACGCACCCCTCTTCTCACACTGACAACACTCCCATTAATTGGATCTGCAGCTATACATACAGACACACTCTCACCTATACATACACGCGTTCCTGTATCTATTATTACCCGATCCGTTGTGAGACTGTACATATTTATATATATATGTATAATCTCATCGCTCACTGTTGTTTCTCATTCTTCTAATCTCTTGCTGCCGGTGCTGGGAATCATCATATGTCATATTCTCAGAGTTATCGCCCAATCGATTTCCGATCGGGTGTGAAGCTCCGGGCTTTCTCTCGCTCCGAAACGGTGTCGTCCGGGAGAGATCGGAGCCGATTCTCGTGGTGCTGGTGATCGAAGCATGAATCCGCTGTGCTGCATTGCTCCGGTGTCGGTTGAGAAGGATCGAGCTGTGGTGAAGTCGCAAACCCTAAGTCAGGAGCTGGTGTTTGAGAGTAACTGCTCTGATGAGAGTGTTAGGTGTAATAATAGCAACAATGTGATTCTGAGGCCGGTGAGTTTTAACTCGAGGAGGAGTTTGTCGACAAATGGGGGTGGTGGAGGAAGTGATTTGCACGCTGAGAAATGCGAGGAGAATGATGAGGTTAAGAGTGTGGCTGGGATTTTGTATAAATGGGTGAATTACGGGAAGGGGTGGAGGGAAAGGTGGTTTGTGTTGGAAGATGGGGTGCTGTCGTATTACAAGGTGCACGGGCCGGATAAGATTGTTGTGAGTTCGGTTAGGGAAAAGGGGGTGAGGGTGATTGGGGAGGAAAGTTGGAGGTATATGAGGAAGGGTAGTAGTGGGAGTGGGAGTGGGAGCGCTAACGGTCTCCGGGGAAATGGGTTTGGGTCTGGGAAGCGGTGGAAGCCGTTTGGGGAGATACACCTGAAGGTCAGTTGAGTTATTTTGTTTGTATCTGAAATGGGTATTTATGTCCATGATGTTACTTTGTATGTTCTATTAAATGTAGATAGGTCTCACAGTTTGCTCCACTGATGAAGAGGCTCGTCATTAAATATTGTGTGTATTTGACGCTGTGCAAGTGTTATTTTTATATTAACTGGCGGAAAGATGAAGCCTTCATCTTCCAAACCTGCATGCTTTTCGGCTGTCTTGGAGAATTTTAATTGGTCAGTTTATAGGATTCTAATTGGATATGGACTGCTTAGAAAAGCTATTAAATAAAAGGAAGTCATTTAGTATTTTGGTAAGTCATGGTTATGCAACTGAAGTACTAATGCTAGACGGAGAAGATTTTTTCTAAGGGTCTCTGGGGTTGTGCTCTCACCATGTTAAAAGAAATCAGTGAAAGTAATGAATTTGGACAATCTGGTTAGAATGAACTAGTTTATGAGGGGAAGAAAAATATGAAAAACTAAGGGCTCGTCATCTCAATCTCATCGATTCCTTATTTTTGCTCTACACTTCCGAGAATACACTCAGTGCAATGACAATAATTCATGTGGAATATGGATCTGCTGAAAATAGGCTCTTGCAATTTGGGAACTATTCTTAGTACAGACTATTTTCCCCTTGCTTACAGGAGAATGATAGCAGTGAAGTTGAGCAACAGGTTTCTTTTAGGTGCTCTTGGTTTATTTGAAAAATATGTGCATCCAGTCAACGCGTAACATAATTTCCTCGTGCCTGTGACATGTAATGAGACTACGAAATAGAAGTGTTGCTATTCTCATTCCCCTTTCTCCTGCCAGTTCCTTGTCTTAGCTAACTATCTGGTAGAAATTTCTGCTGTAAAGCCAGTTCTGGGTAAGTTTATTCTGAAGTAGACTTGTTATGGAAAGATATTTGCATCTACTAATGCTCACATTAGATCAAAGAAGATTGAAGCTACCATTTTTTTGCACCTCATTCTCTAGCCAACAATATCTTGAACAGGTTTCTTCAGTTCGGGCCAGCAAGTCAGATGACAAAAGACTTTCCATATTCACAGGAACAAAAACTCTCCACTTGCGTTGTCAATCCAAAGAAGACAGGGCTTCATGGATTGAAGCTCTTCTGGTTGCTAAAGATAAATTCCCTAGACTATTAACAAGCAACGACTTAGCACCCTCTGAAGAATTTGTTGTATCAACAGAAAAGCTAAGGTCACGGTTAATGCAGGAGGGCATCAGTGAGACAGTTGTAAAAGACTGTGAGTCTATAATGCTAGGTGAACTTACTGAGATGCAGAATCAATTGAAGACTCTTCAACTCAAACACATCTTGCTGCTGGACACATTAAGAAGACTGGAGGTGCACTCTTCATCTCTTATGTTTCTATATAGGGTAGACTTTGATATTTTAGATCCAATGCACTTTGTTGAAATGACAACGGAGTGAGTTTTTAATTTCATTAACAGTATCTCCTGGTACAAAGTATTTTTTCTAATGATCAGAAGATGCCTCTTTCTCCTGTTGGTATTGTTTATCCCTAAGCTGAGGCTATAAGCATGTTTTTTGTGTCTCCCCAACTTTGCTATCATTTTGATGTTACCCGACCATTGTGATCCATTGACGATTTGACGTAAGGTCTTAGTTCCTATTGCGCATCTATTCATTTAACTTTCTCTCATTGGGCTCGTAGAGCGTTTAAGGGTTCTAACACCAATTTTTTTGCTGCAGACAGAGAAGATAGAATTGGAAACAACTGTAGTTGATGAAACAAAGGGACGAGATTCTTGCTGTGGACAAGGCAATAGAAGGTTCAGTGGTAAGTTCAAATTTACGCTTGCATGTTTGATTAATCAAATGATACTGAATCATGTGTTTTGTTATGCTATGATAGCATTCACAGACAATTTGATTGCCTAATTCCTTTATTTGACATTGTTGCAGATTTCTATTCAGTCATGTCTGAGGGCAGTGCAAGTGACTCAGATGCAGATAATGAAAGCCGATATGGTGTGGATATTGAAACAGATGATGACGATGGTATCTTTTTTGACACGAATGACTTTTTGTCTGCTGAGTCTCTAAGAAGTGCTTCGTATCGGAGTAGAGATAATCCAATATATGCTCATAGCCCCTGGACTTGTGAAAAAGAATCTTCCTTCTCTAATCAGTTAAGCGAAGTTGGTATGGAAATAAAGGCAATTGAATTTCCATACATCAAAAGAAGGGATTATTTACCAGAACCCAAGGAGAAAGAGAAGCCAGTTGGGTTATGGTCAATAATTAAGGATAACATAGGCAAGGATTTGTCAGGTGTTTGCCTTCCTGTGTACTTCAATGAGCCTTTGTCCTCGCTTCAGAAATGCTTTGAAGACTTGGAGTACTCATATCTTGTTGACCGAGCATTGGAATGGGGAAAACAGGTCAGGTCCTCATCTGGAGGTTGCAATTTATCTTGTGCAACCACCTTCTTAGGGTTTTTGCGTCTCGGACAGTCTTATGTTACTTCTTTTGGTTGTTCAATGATTTTTGAACTTGCAAATTCTATTAAATTGATTTACATTTCCATTGGCATGAGATCCGTCTGGGTATTACTAAAAGAATCCAGAAGGTTATAAATTATAATTTACACCATGCTTTGGTCCTACTGCATTATATAGTTCAAATGACAATAAGAATTCAGAGTTCAAGTAGCAAGCAAGACTGTTATTTTACCAGCTTTTGTGAAGTAACTCTGGAAGGGTTGAAACTAGTTGCTTTTCCTAGTTCAAAGAGTTGTGTTGATGGCACCTTTAGATCATCAAACCGGCCTGATCAAATTGCTCCTGCACTAGGTCTGCAGGATTGCCTGGATTAAATGATTTCTTAATCTGATGCTTCATCCTGTAATTAAATGTGACGAATGCCCACATGCTTTGATGTGGTCTGGAATTTGAGTCTTCTGGAAACTATAGCTGACAAGCTTAAGACTTCCAGATAACAACTATATGAAAGTTACATTAGTCACCCAGAGGGCTATTTTGAAGTCCGTTGAATAGTCTCAGTTTTTTGCATAGGTTTTTGGTGTTGATTTGTTTGACTATTGAACTTGAATTCAGTGCTTCCTGATCCAGCTAAGAAGTATATGAAGAGCTCATTTCTCATATCCTGCAGTCTTTTCCACTTTTCTTGTACACGCTTAAATATATATGTCTTGTTCACATAATGGGTCATACTGCAATTGATAATTGCATTTTTTTCAGTTACAATTATAAATCATTTCTCATCTATAATCTTTTCGGCGTTTAAGGTTTCGTTGGATTTGTTGAGTTTGCATGCTAACACTGCTTTTTGCTTCTGCAGGGAAATGATTTAATGAGAATTCTTAATGTAGCAGCTTTTGCAGTGTCTGGTTATGCATCAACAGAAGGTCGACAATGCAAACCCTTCAACCCTCTCCTTGGGGAAACCTATGAGGCTGACTATCCTGATAAGGGTTTGAGATTCTTCTCCGAAAAGGTGTTTCTTCTTTATTCAACAAAACTTCCTCAATTCAGGGATTTCCTCTTTATTGTTGTTGTTGTTGTTCTGGATAATATAAACTTCTTATGATTTGGATGCCTACTTTCTGCTTTTCTACGATTAGTGTATAAGTCATAAACATGGAAGGTTGTATGTTGTGTTGTTTCTTTGAGATAAGAGATGACATGTCCCAAGGTCAGGATTTTTGGGCCAACAGTTTCTTTGTGTTTCAGGTTAGTCATCATCCAATGATTGTTGCCTGTCATTGTGAGGGTAGGGGTTGGAAATTCTGGGCAGATTCTAATCTGAAAGGCAAGTTCTGGGGCCGTTCCATCCAGCTTGACCCTGTTGGGATTATTACCCTTCAGTTTGAAGATGGCGAGACATTTCAGTGGAGCAAAGTCACTACTTCTATATACAACATTATAATTGGTAAAATCTATTGTGATCATTACGGAACCATGCGCATAAAAGGCAGTGGTAACTATTCTTGCAAGCTCAAGTTCAAGGAGCAGTCTATCATAGACCGAAATCCGCATCAGGTAATCTTTTGATCTTCAAGGGTACTCAAGTTAATCTTGAAGCCTTCCACCATCCCCCATCCTTTTCTATGGATGAAAGAATCTTGGAAGAAAGAGAGAGATAGTTGACGATTTTACCAGTATTTATGGGATATGCACATAAATTTGTTACAAATATTATTCCAAGCCAGTGGATCTGCTTGTCCTTTGAATTTCTGTTACCAGTGGAAGAAAAATGCATAAGCGAGGGTGCATTCCTTGGTGTCTGGCAAATGGCTTGTGAATTTGTCTCTCTTTTTATACAATACATTAAATTTTATTGATTTGTCAAAATTTAGGTTCATGGATTTGTGCAAGACAATAGAACCGGGGAGAAAGTGGCAGTTCTGCTAGGGAAGTGGGACGAAGCAATGTATTATGTGATGGGAGATCCAACTACTAAGCCCAAGGGATATGATCCAATGACAGAAGCCGTTTTGCTGTGGGAAAGAGATAAATCTGTTACCAAGACAAGATATAATCTTACACCATTTGCAATATCTTTAAATGAATTGACATCTGGTTTAAAGGAGAAGCTGCCACCAACAGACTCAAGACTGAGACCCGATCAAAGGCATTTGGAGAATGGAGAATATGAGCTGGCAAATGCAGAGAAGCTGAGACTTGAACAATTGCAGAGACAGGTGAATATTTTGTTTAACAGTCTTCCACCTGACATTATTGCCGTTGTGTCTACTCTTTTTCATTGAATAATTGTGTGGTCTATTTGGGAAATTGTATATACTTCCTGGTCATATGTGTATTGTCGTTTGCTCGAGTTACCGAGTATGGTTTGACCTTACTGAAATCCCTACTAAATTTTGTTTGCTTCACCTTTTCTTCAAAAGTTCGTTCAGTTTATGAGGGAGACTTCCAATGGTTGTTAGCATCATTACTCAAGCTGTTATTATAACTCACTCCTATAGTTTTGCCGGTGCCACTGAGAAGACTACAAAGCTGGGACCAGCGTTGCTGAAATAATTTGTTAATTATCTGATTTACTCAATGTTCATTTGTCGCAGGCGAGGAAGCTGCAAGACAGAGGCTGGCAACCCAGATGGTTCCGCAAGGATGAGGATGGTTGTTACAGTTACAAGGGTGGATACTGGGAAGCAAGGGAAAAACATAACTGGGATGGAATCCCTGACATATTCGGGCAGCCCTGTGATATCCCAGTTTCTGTAGTTGAAGAGTGAGCTTTCTCAGGTAAGGCATATACCCCAGTCAGCCATTTCCACAATTTTACGGACTCAAGAAGCACGGCCTTTCAACAAGAAGAAAAACAGGAAAGATATCAGGACCACCAGTTTTGAAGCCAATGTTGAGCGACACAAGAAATGTGTCAATTATGGGAGCGGTGGTCATCTTCAGATTGGTTATGATGCTCTTTATAGATTTGTCCTATGTATATTTTGATGGCAAGACAGACATGCAGGAAGAAGTGTATATGTGCTTAACACAATATTCTTCCCATTGAAATTGAGTGAAACCATGGCAATTTGGTCCTGCTGTCTGAACTCAACTGTTGATGCATTTGAGCAAAACCAATCTCAGGTCAAACCAGTTGCTGAGATCCAGGAGACCCTGTGCTGTGAATGAGCTAATTGGATCTCAAGCATTACACATCGTCCTGTCCGAGCTTTCCTTAGATGGCACAAGAGCTTATGTCTACTTCAGCAGCAGCAGCAGCAGCAGCAAATTAGACTGCCCTTGACAACATGCTGACTGATAGATAGATGATGCTTTTTGACCTTTTGAAATGGAAGTCTTCATGGTTCCACTTCCAGTTCCATTTTCAATTGAAAACGAATGAAAACATCCATCCAACAGAGTCAAATTATACTTGTATTTGATTTAGTAATTAATTAATTTATATTTAAATGGATTTTAGTTGAATTGAACACAAAGAAACAGATAATCAAACTTATCATATTTAATGCAACGAACAAGAATTAACAAGATTTAACCAAAATATTAATCCAATAAAAGTTGAATAAACCTCTAAGCATTTTGACTTGTGTTGTATCAAAGATGCCTGTGCTAAAATTTCTGGGGTTAGTCGACATGCATGCCGATATCATATACAAGAGAATGGAAATAATACCTAGACCGCTGACCAGGACAAGAAAAGTTGAATACCTGACAATCACCTTTTGATTTTCTTTTGCTAAATATTAGTAAAATTATAAACTCGATTGGAAAGGAAAGATAATACATAAAACGCCAGACAGGAGCAATGGGCTGGTCATTATTTCCATGCTTTCCGTCCACGGAATTGTTTGCTCGACCGTTGTTGTTGTTTCTTCTTCTCTTGGCGAGTTTTTGCTATCTTGGCTCTTTTTGCAGCAAGTGGCATAGCTTTCTTGTGTTCCTTTTGCCGATTGCTTAAACCACCGGTCTGTCCAACAATGAAAGATAAACACATTAGGATAGTATTTAGACATAAACTTGAATCCCCCATTATGATGCTTCTATGTCAAACGAAACCAAACCAAACCTCAGTCTCATAACAAGCCTACAGGATTCAAAATGAAAAAGCAAAAACAAATAGGACATCTTGCAGACAAGATGAAGAAACCAAACGCCAGGTTCTCACGTCAAGAGGAACTTCTTTAACAAGTGAAAAAAAGACATACCTTCTTCTGCTTCATAGCAGTCCGAGATTGGTATTTCCCTCTCTCCTCCCTCCCTGCTCTTATCAATGCCAATCTTTCTTCCTTTGTTAACTTCTTCTTTATGTTAGCCTGATATGCAGGATAAAATGCATGAGATGTGTCTTCACTACAGATAAAGAGGGCCAATTATGTGATTGAAAAAGAAATAAGAATTTCCAAGCTGATTGTCACTCAATTTTAAGATCCTCTGAAAACTGAATTGTCAGAGAAATATATATTTATTGTCTAGGATTGACATGTGCTACATGATGACACTGGTTAAGCATGATCACATCCACACATCAAAGTTGGAGATATTGACCAAACTATATCATTTTCATTAATTCCCTTTTTTTGTACTGATGTACTGGATAATCAGCGGTCTGCTACTTAAGAATCCGAACTCACCTCAAGTTTGGCAGCATCAACCCTCTTGGTGCTAAGTTGGTCTGAGCTCGGAACCTTGAATCCGTGCTGAGTTAAGGCAGCCCTAGCCTCCTTCTTAGCCTAATCATGAATGTAAATGAGATATTATCTCCGCATCGGAGTATGAGGGAAAACAAGTAAGACATTGCTTGATCGAAACAGAAGCACTAGTTATCGAAATCAATGTCTACTACATGCTTGATTCAGTATTAAGAAGATCCAAACCTTGAGCTCTTTTATTCTTTGAAAGTCCTCATTAGAAAGAATGCCATCATCTGTGTTAGAAGAGGTGTTCCCGCTAGCTCCAGCTAATTTCTTCAGAGCACGAAGACTTTTACTGGCTGCATTCAGCTGTCCCTCAAAATCAGCAAACTTCCTTTTCTTTGCTTTTGATTTAGGATTCGTTGCACTAACAGCATCAGTTTCCGGTAAACCCGACTTGTCATTCTCCTCATCAGCATCTTCCTCGCTCTTCTCTTCATCACTGGCGTCATCAGCATTGCAATTATTATCGTCTTCATCAGACACTTCATCATCTTCAGCACTCCCACCACTGTCATCATCCATTTCATGAGCAGAATCACTGGAGTCACCAGATTCACATTCAGAATCATCATCACTTCCAACATTGCTATCCTCTTCAGTAAGACCAATGCCATCATCCTCTTGACAATCATCATCTGTAGAGGAACCATAGTGCTCCCCATCTAGGCCCTCATCGCTATCACCATGATCATCTTGTTCCAATAACTCAACGCCTGGGATGTCGCTAGCAACATGCACCTCACCAAAGGCTTTAGGTCGGGCCTTTGGGTCTGCAGGCCGACCTCTATCCTTCTTGATCAACAGTGAAGGGCAAACCTGCACGAAACTTCATCAGTCCTCCAGCACAAGAATTGCCTATTACCATAGATGATATTATGACATATATGCCACTTGACAAGCAGAAGAGAGAAAGAGGCATGTACCTCTCTAAATAGGGTAAGAAGTGAACGAGCAGCTGAAGAAACTGCTTTCTCATGTGATTTTCTATATAAGACAAGGTCTTGCAGCAAATCCTCGGTCATCAACTGTAAACAGAAAATCACACATGAGACACTATGACAAATAAGAAAAGAAGTGGACCTAAAACATACTTCAATGCTATCAGGGAGTTTACCAAAGGCATCCGTAAACATATTTCTCGCACCACATTCAAACCCACAGAGATGGCCTGTAAAATGATAATAGGAGTGTAACTAAGAAACAATTAACATAGAAGAAAATTCTAAACACACACAATGGTACCTCAGGGCGTGATCGATCATGTACAAATTGGTTAACTATTTGCTTAAACAACGGTTCAACTGCATCAGGTGGTACCTAATAGAAAAGAACCAAAGGATCAGTAATATCTCTTGGAAGAACGAATAACAACAGAAATCACTAAGGCTGACCAAACTTTGGTAAATAAGAATAAAGGTTAACATAAAAGAAGATACCATGTCATGGCAGGCCTGAACAGCTGCTGCAAGTAGATTTGTGACATCTCTCTGATGTGGCTGCAAATGAATAAAAGAAGACTTAGCTAATAAACATTCAACATCATTTGCCTCTTGAGAGTAGTAGCACATTAACATACCTGGATATATTTCTGAAGGTAGGGGTAGAAGTTTAACAAAATCAAGTGGTGAAGACCAACGGTTCGGGCAATAACTTTAAGAATCATCATTTTTACCTGCAAGAAAACAACAGAATTTTGAAAAGATAAGTGAAGGACAAGACTATTACACAATGGCACAAAGGATCTGATGTCAAAGTTATAAATATGAACAACAATTACCTCAAACCTTTCATTGCTAGCTTGCAGGCGAGAAAACAGCTTTTCAGCAAATCCCTGCATGCAGAATTTTTATTCAGATCTGATCTGTGCATCATGCCAGAATATATTACAGAAGAGACAGAAAAGTATAAGGCAAAAACCTGTGCATCTTTCAAATGGTTTAGTGGTGAGTAGTAGTTTGAGTTAGTTTTCTCAGATGATATTCGCTGCTGTTTCTTCATGCTACGGATAACACGCTGGAGCTTTGCCTTCTTTTTCTTTTTGCTTGATGTTGTGCCTTTGTGGTTTGCCTACACGTTCAAAAATAAAGTTATAAACAGTGAGGCAAACACGTCAGCAATAAAAAAAAATATTAATATTATTTACATCATTGCCTTTGTGAACCAAGCAGAAAAAGCACTGATGTCTCAGATAATGATTCAGACAAAGTTTGCGAAGAAGTTTAGAAGGATATCCATAACTCAAGAAGAGACTGGTGTTATTAACTAAACCAATCTTAGAGAAAAGCAACGAATTGGAAAATTTCCAACTAGAGTCAAGTTAAGTGATCGGAAAGATGAATGTTTCCCTGCAATTCATAATCACAAGGTTGGCTACTCTCGTCCAATGAAGCAACAAGGGCAGATTCCAAGTCACAAGAATGACCAACCAACCTTGTAGATCGCTTCTTTATTCAATACTATTTGAGGTTGTTCAGTAGCTGGCTCATCTTCACTGCCGGAATCATCACTATCATCATCATCATCTTCAATCTTCTCAAAATCAAGAAGAAAAGATAGGGCAGCAATCATGATCCTGAGAAACAAAATATGTTTCAGATAATTGTATGTCAATTAGAGATATGGAACCCATCAAGCAGAAGTAAACTGCAGAATTCCAACCTTGATGAAGAATGAAAACATGCCATGCATATAGCATTTGCCGTCCTGTCATCAAACCAGACTTTCCTCCGATGAAGATCACACAGAGTAATAAGTGCTCTCTTTGCTTTCGCTTCTTCCTCTTGCTAATTTGCCACACTTTTCATGCATTAGACAACTCTAAGAATAATGAATACATGAAGAAATTTGCAAGCAAATTAATATACCTGCAGCATTCCAAACAAAACATTCTGAAGCGCCCTATTCATTGGATCGTTTTTATGCTTCTGGTTCATGCGTCTAATACTATGAATGACGTGGGAAAAAGCCAATTTTTTCAATGCCCTATCCCCCAATGTCTGAAGCTCCATGAATACTACAAGTGTCTCTCTGATATCAATGATCTGAAATATACAAGAAATCAATCCGCAACAGCCATTGCAAGGCATAGAAACTGAACATAAAAACTGTCCTTCCTGGCTATACAAATATAAAGTAGACATTTCCACTAAAATATGATTATCCAATACTTAAACCCTGCAGATACAAACACCTAATGTACTCCATGCCACAAAAACCTCCTATACATTCCACATGTCCCATGACATATGCTGCTATGCATATTTTCAATATCACACTCCATGCCACAAAAACCTTCTTCTATATATTCCACATACCCTGTTACGTCAAAGTACTTTTACCATATCACACTCCACGCACCAAAAACCTTCTTCTATACATTCCACATTTCCTGTCAGATATACATATGCTACCATATCATCGACTTTTTCTCCACTCTATGGCCCGTTGTGACAATCATGAAGACACTTAAAGTGGCAAGATAGCACATAAGAATGATTTATCCTAAAAATAAAGTAGAATACAAAAATTGTATAGCTAATTAAAACAGAAGCGTCCGCTTAAACTGGTAGATGATACAATCAGACCCAAGCCAAAAAAAAAAAAACATAAACGAAATCCCAAGAACAGTGACAAAAACCAAACTTTCTGGCTCGGAATACACCAATCTAAATAAATATCACTTCAACAAATCAGGGGGAAAAAATAAAAAAATACCTTTCGGTTAATCAAAAGAATCAGAGCTTGTGCCACATGCACCCTAAGTCCCGACGGCAAATTCCGGGCAGAAGATTCCAGAAACCTGACCAATTCATTCGGGTACTGAGCTAATTCTTTCGGATAAAACGGAGTAACGTGGGCTAAGAACATAGCCCGATCACCCAAATCCTTTGCCACGGTGGAGTCAGCAGCAATCCCACTGAGTGATGTGAAATTCAACGCAACTTGCTGCTGGAACAGCTCGAGAGATGACTTAAATTGTTTGTATATCAAGGTTAGCTCCGAACTATAGCCTTCAGGATCAGATTTCATTTTGGATTGAAGGCTCGGAAGGTTGAGCTTTTCTGAGGTCAGTCCGGAGGCGGATATCGAGTCCGCGACGAGGTCGGGGGCCATTGCCGACGTCGGAGTTGGAGGGTTTTGGGAGGGGAAGCTGAAAACCCTAGAAAAACCCAAGAGAGACAGAGAATGACTTAATTGAATAGGTTTCATAAAAGCGCTATTGGGTCGGTGAAGGAGCTGCATTAGAAACGCGACAGCGATTTTCCTTGCATTAGCTCCTCCGTAATGTATTTTCCTTTTTTTGGTATTGATGGCCAGCTTTTCTTTTCTATTTTAAGTTAGTAAAAAAGAAATAATTAATTACTTAAGTTTAAGTTCGGACCGAACACATTATAGTTCAAATTTATTTAAATATTATCGAGTTTGAAAAATTAGATCTAATTTAAATTGATTATTGATCTGATCGGGTTTAAGTAAATTTTAACTGAATCAAATATAAGTCGAATTTAAATAATTTGATGCTTTTAAATATATTTATTGTTTTTGCCGGATGAACCGAGTTTGAAAACTATTAAATAAAAAATTGTGTTTAAATTTAGTTTGTTAAATTTAATAAATCAAATTCAAATGAGTGTATCAGTATTGAGCTTTTGATTTATTTTTTTAGCTTTATTTAAGTTTTATAACATTTGATTTTAAAAATAAAAATGAAGAGTACTTTCATAAATAGCAAGAAATGGAAATTTTTCAAAAAGAATAATTTAAGGTATTATTGATACAATGAAAAAATTGGTTTAGTGGTGTTAAAATGAAATGTGAATTTACTTTGTTAATTATTTTTTTATAGTGAAAGTTGAAAATTATTTAGATTTATTTTTATAGATAATATAAATATAAATATCGTAAAGCACTTGTTATAAAAACAACATTTAACTTTTACTTAAAGTTTGATTTTAATTATGTCGAATGTGTACATGAACAAATACATGTTTGGCCAAACAAATCATAATAATATTAACAATAATAATATTGTAATATTAGAAAAAAATAAATAATGAAAAGAAGAGTAAATTACGTTGACACATATAAATTTAGGTCAAATAATATAAATATGCCCTGTCTTTTATAAAATTACAATTATATCACATGAGGGGCGTTTTAGTGTAATATATTTCACGGATTGTTTGTGTAAGCTTTGTTATAAATAATGTAGTTATAATTAGAAAATTTTGAAATCCATAAGTATATTACAAAAAAATTCAAATTTAAGAGGAAATTAAAATTCTTTTAATTTAGAATTAAATTGGAATAAATTCAAAGAATTTGCGTTGAAAATTTAAAATCCATCTATCCAAATAGAATTTGACCTTATTTTGTATTTGTTAGCGACATAATATGATTTATCTACAAAAGGGCATAAATGCCCTCCATTATAAATAAAATACCAACCATGCACCCAAGATCCGTGCCCTATTGATCCGACCCTATCAAGAAATTGAAAAATTAGGACTCGATCATCTAACAACACCCAATTAGAGATGACATCATAATTCAGTCTTATAAATACATTTATTGTAAAAAATTTCGACTGTCGTTTTTCAATATTAAATATATCAATTTTAAATATGTTATCTCAAATCCAAATTAGAGAGGTCTGAATTTTCGACCCAAATCAATATTAGAATGAAACTAATGATAACTAAAATGGGAGGGGAAAAGTTAAAGACTCGCTTTAATTTCAAACAATGCTAGTTCTTAGAATTCGCTTCGCCAACCAACAAAGAACTTGTTACTTGTCCATAGTAAATTTTCCCAAAATGAGAGGCTTCCCAAGCCAACCCTCATTTCTTTACTGCAGATAATTACATCATCTTCATGGGAATTCAGTAGCTACCAAGAATTAACCAACAGGTACTTCTCCTGCTTTCCTTCCCCTTTTTACATTTGGAATTTGTACAAGTAATGAATGTTTTTGCGATTTGTTTTCCAGTGAAATGCGTTATTCATAGTTGGTGAACTGTAGTATCTCTTTTTGTGGAGTTCATCTTGAGCTTTTTCTATGCTTGAGGCGTTCCTGAGCAGCTTCAACTGTTGAAACGAGATGGTAGGGCCCTTTTAATAATTTCTCATTGTTCAAAAGGATTGCTGTAAGTTGGAAGTGGGAAAAAGGCGTATAATAGCACCGCCCATCAACTGTTTTTGAGTACTGATTATGTATATGGGCTATTATGTATGTGCATGTGAATTTGCATTGGTTTTTTTGAGCAAATCCTTATCACTTTAGGTTGTTTGTTTCAGGGTGTTTTGAAGCATAATCCTGTAAATGATAAACTTGTGTTGAGATTGCTTGATAGACGGTGGGCTTTGAACAGCCCGGATGCGAAAATTAACCAGATAATGATTTTGAATCCAAAGGAAGATGGGTTAAATGGGGATGTTACGTTTCGCAATATCACCCAACCATGCCTTGATGAAGGCATAATGAAGAAGAACCAATCTTTTCCATCTTTCTATGTGGTTAGGGATGACTTGTTGCATCCTTTGGTGAATGGTAACAAGGCGAGGAAATTGGACGCTCTGCTTCCCCTCCTTGAGGATTATGACGCGACTGATGTGGTGAGATTGGATTGCCTACAAAGTTCCTGTGGTGTTATTTAATTCGGAGTGGATCTAGGTTGTTCCTTGATGATAAAGTTTGCAGCCAAATTTCAAAATTTTGACCAACTACACTTTGGAACATTTATTCCTGTAAACACTAGCACTGTCTTTACTGTGTGATCTGAGTTATGATGATGAAAGTGATGTGCAATGCACTATGAGAGTTGTGTTTTGCAATACATTCGTTTGTCGAATTGCTGCATAGAACTACTATGTCAAATAGTAATGTAAAACTGAGAATTTTTGTTAAAAAATTTAGAGTCACCCTGAATAATTATGTATCTCTGAATATGTGTAAAATGAAATGACATCCTTTTGGGAAATTTCTAGGTTACATGTGGGGGCTGCCAAAGTGCGCACACTGCAGCTGTTGGTATGTTATGTTGCAGTCAAATAGGACATCCTTATTTCCGGGTGTTTTTCTAGTCTTTTAGTTACGAGCAAGGATAATGCAGCTCTAACCATTTATTTCCACGTAATGCAGCTGTGTCATGTGCAGAGAGAGGATTGAGGCCACACTTACTTCTTCGAGGAGAAGCGCCTGAGACTCTAACTGGCTACAATCTTGTTTCTACATTATATGGAAATGTGGTTTATGTTCCAAGATCTTTATATGCCAAAAGAAAAGAAATGCTCACGAGGCATGCTGAGTCAGTGGCAGGCCGTGATGGATCCGTTATATGGCTTGATGATATATTGGGGGCTTCGTCCAGAAATCATTCATCTGGGAAACAGAACTTCTCCAAAGCAGATCCTGTCAAATGTCCTGAAAAATCAAGAAAAGTTGTCGTTATAAACGAAGGTGCAGGAGATTCAGTTGCATTACTAGGTACTTAGCATTTTCAGTTATTGAAATTGTATTTTCCTCTTCTTCTTAATGTCCAGTCATTTACCATCTTCCCCTATTGTAATGGTCATTTCTTGTTCAAGAAATAAGAAATTCCCATTTTGTCTCATGTTACCATTTCACATGTCCTGGAGCTGTTTATTGTTATAATTGGGTTTCACTTGTTCTTTTTCTGTGGTGTCTCGGGATGAGACACACTGAACATATTTATGCCTAATATAAGATAAACTGCTCTAACATATCTTGTCATGTTGGAAGTCTGATCCATGTTTATTCAATTTTCAAAAAAATTTTAGTTTACCCACAATGTCTTGGAAGGTTTCTGACTACCAAAAAGTTGACTTTCAATTTTCGAAAGCCTCGAGTGAAAATGAAATGTAATGCTTCCGTGATAGTTCATTCTCGGTATGTCTCAAGTGACATAAATGTGTTTTCAGAGTTCTTCAGTAATCACACCTGTTATTGCTGTTTCCATTGCATCATTTGCTTTGTTAGCTATTTCTAATGCTTGAGCAAGCACACCCGTTTGCTTCGTTTTAGTTGTATATTTCCTATCTTCTGTCTACTCCTGTTCTGTAGTTGGTAAGATATTGCACGCAGGGTTGCATCTGAAACCCCACTCTTATTTTTCCACTGTTTAGCAATTGCATTGTACTTGTGCGTGTCAGATGCTTTACTGAGACATTAATGACTTATGATTTCTGACAGGCGTCGTGCGTTTGATACAATACTTGTCCCAAAACCACTTGTTTGGAAAAGATCAGGCACTAAATATTGTTGTGGATGCTGGCACTGGGACAACAGCTGTTGGTTTGGCTCTTGGAGCTTTATGTTTAGGGTGAGCCGTCTATGTTTGTTCTCGATATGCTTCGAGTCGTCTCTATCTACTATTACTCCTAGTTTAGTTTCTGCTTTGAAAACCACTTGAGCCTCATTTTCATTCTGCTGAGGTATACTAGCAACTTACAACTTCTCGTTTTTTTCTTTGGTCCCATTTCGGAAATCAGACTTCCATGGGAGGTAACGGCAGTGATGCTGGCTGACAAAATCAATGCCTACAAAGAAAAGGAGCAAAATTTGATATCTGAATATCTTAGAAGTTTTATGTCTTCTGCTGACGGCCTAGACCCAAGCATAGTCAATGCCGAAATTGTGCAATGGGTCGAGCGCAGCTTACCTAGAAAGTAATCAAGGAGTTGATAGTTCACATTCCTCACCCTGATACGCATTCGACTTTCCAAATAACAAGGACTTTTTGCATCCTTGCAGGTTCGGGAATATTTTGAAAGGCGAAGTTCAAGAATGCCAAAAAATAGCCAGGCAAACTGGTATTCTTGTGGATCCGATATACACTTTGGCTGCTTGGGATATTGCAACAAAACTCAGCCAAAACATGTTAGAAGATAGGAAAGTGGTGATGCTTCACACGGGAGGAACGCTGGGGATGTTCGGCCTAGCCCAGCGCTACAGGTCTTACTTCAAGATACCTGACGAAGATTTCAGGTACAAGTCTAACCATTGATGCAATGATAAATTCATATTTCAGCTTTAACACTATAGTGCAGTCAGAAGGCTTATAGTAAAAAACCATGCAAATCTTGAGAAAATCACTTATTGTTGCATATTTGCGATTTCTGAAACTGCCAACTGGAATGCAAAGATTATCGTGTATAAACTTCTCATTTCATCGACTAAAACTCCCGTTATCATGGTCACCGAGTCGCTTTTAGTTCTTTTCTTGTATTTGATCGAGATTATCGCAGGTAAACTGCTGAACGGCAACCGAATCTTGTGTCTTTTGGTTCAATCCCTATTCAGATTCGGAGGGTAAGCTTCTATGGATGAATGCTTCCGGTGGAGAGGTTGCCCAGTTAGGATCATCGTAATGGCAAGCTATGATGGAATTCTCACTCAATCAAGTCAGATTTATGCTCAACTAGATGATGACAATTTGTACTTTCACATACCTTCAAAATTTTCGAATGCTTTTACATACGAGCACAAGCTATCCAATGTCTTCAGTATTTTTAAATATTCTTTGATACGAGTATAAATTATCTATTGATAAAATTGTGTACAAATTACAAAATCCACATCTACTGTATGTTGAAACTGATAGAGTTTTCGTTTAGACAACAATCTTGATCGACACACATGATCCCAGTCACAATGCTCCTCGCCCGCTCCCATTTTCTCATTTCTATATCAATTAAAATGTTGTCATACGAAAGTAAGAATTTCAAATGATTCTACATAAAAAAAATTTAAAATTTATCAATATTCAATAAAATATTATTTGAAGGAAGAGTTGAAGTAATTTGAAATTCATAAATTCAAAACCATTATGTCTAAATGTAACATTAATACTGATTAATTAATCATAAGATTAACCTTCCTTCACCCATACACAGGGTAAATACTCTAACCTTCATCTTTGCTTCACACTTCCTATCGTAATTTTGTATTTTATTTAACTTATAACACCGAACGAATTATATTATATATATAAGAGTTAATTATACTTAAATTTTATCAAAAATATAAAATTATGCTTTCTTCTAAAGAATTATTTAAGTAATACTTACAACATTTTCGAAAATTCGTTCTTTACACCTTATACATTTCCTTTATGATTTGTATAAAAAATAGTGACGCTAACAAAAAATTTACATAAATTTTTAATTTTATCTCTCATTTAACATTTTTCATATTTGTTTTTATACTTATATAGGGAAAAATATAATATATATGTGAATGAGGTTAACATACTTATATTTTTTTTTCTTATAAGTTCAAAAATATAACATTCGAATGTAAAATGGGGGGGGGGGGGGGAATTGAATATTTATATAATTTTTTCCTAACGTCAGTATTTCTCGTTCAAACCCTAATGAAAGGTAATAAGGTGTAAACAGTGAATTTTCGAAAGAGGTGTAATTATAATTTTGCATTTTCAAAGGGGGTTTAAGTGTAATTAACCCTATATATAATACTGTGAATTACACTTAAACCAATCGTATCTAAAAATACGAAATTATATTTTTCTCAAAAAAAAAAAAGTGTCTATCATACACAGAATTAAATGAAATATAAAATAACAAAAAAAATGAAATAAATTAGTGCAACAATTATGCAGTTGAGATTAATTAATTTCTGACAGTGGATCAAATATTAAATTCCTCAAAAAGAGATATAAGACACACACAACACACACACACACGAGGTGAGTTTTTTTTACTATCTTGGAAGTAAGAAAAGTAGCTATGGCTATGACTATGACTATGACTGACCCACATTGGTTTTCTACAAAAATATTAATATTTATTTATGTATTATGCATGAAAACATTCTTGGCCATGGTGAAATTATTTAATTAAATTAAAATATAATATTTAACTCGAAGCATGTCTGGCTACAAACCCTTCTCATCTCCATAACCACGTTTTTAATAATTGTTATTTATTACAGCAACGTATGACACGACACGACACGACAAGAGTCCCGAGATTCAGTTGACTGTGTTTTATGGTAGTAGTGGAGCATGCACTACTAGGTATGGTGGTGGCAGGGTGCAGCCGCCCGTTTCAGCCGCCAGTCACGGTGGCTATTGGCCATTGGACGGCGGAGGTGGTGGTGGTGGGCAGCACCACTCCTGGTAACAAGGGAGGCAAACATGGATGCATGGTCCTTTTTGTGTTGTGTGAAAAGAAGAGGTGGGAGTGGAGTGGCCTTTTAACTGTCCTTTCTCACTGCTAATAACTATATATATATTTATATGTATGGTAAAAGTTAGGACAATTACGAGATAAAAAGTATGGACATGTTGTGGAGTTGGAAATTCTCACCAATATTAAATTTGACGGAAATATGCTTATTATGTGAATGGTGTTCATAATTTAAGAAAAAATAAATTATATAAAAATTTTTATGTTTTCAAAATTTAGTTAAAATTTTTATGTTAAAAAAATAGGTAAATTATCCCCTATATTTTATAAAATACAGTAAAAAATACCTCTCTCTGTTAGAAGCTAACAGAGACTACACGACACTCGTCTATTGTGTGACTGAGCCTCATTTTTTTGCCCTTTTTGGGTTTATTTTAAGTGTATAATGTTTATTTTGCCCCTTGCTTTCACATTTAAATATGTTTTAAATTAGTTTATTGATATTATTATTTTATTTAAATATATTCAATTAATTTAAATTATTTATTGGGTCCAAATATATGTAATAAATTATATTTATTTATAAGATACATTAATTTAATATAAAAACACCTAAAAAGTTAATATACTAAAATTTACTTTTCAAATTAAAAATTTATATGCAATATAAAAGTCACTTATAATAATTATATATATTATTAACTTAATTAAATTATTATTAATTTATATATATTTCATTTATTTATAAATACTAATTAAATATCAAAATATTCAAAAATTAATATAAAATATTTAAGTTATATTATCTATTATAAATAATAGTTAAATTAAATTTAATATTTAAAATTTTAAAAAATTAAATTACATTTACTTTATTTTTAAAAGAAATACCTTCTTCATTGTTAGCGGCCGACGACAGAATTTTTGCCCTTCTTTTTTGAGCGACCACCATCGCCCAGATCAATGGTTGATATAAGAATCGTATAATAAGCAATTCAACAAAAAATTAAAGCTATGAGGGCTTACCTAATGGAAGAGGAGAGTATGCAACATTTTGAAAAACACTTATTTGCCTATTTTCTTAATACGACAATTTACCCTTTAAGAAAATTGATATTTGTTATGTGATTTGTACACAATTTTAAAAATGTAATTAAACTCACATAAGATAAATATTTACACGTTCAGCGGAATTTGAACTCTTGACCTCAACTTGCAATTAATATTTTGGCTACAGTTACAATCACGGCAAATTTTGATTAATTATGCCAAAATTTAAATTTTTATTTGACAGTGGTAAGTAGCATTCATTTACTATGTACGATGTTTACATAAAAATTTACTTTTATTCCTCATTCACCATTCCACACATATAAATTGCTGATATAATATGACTACTTTTTTCATTAACCGACAACTAAGTTTGATCCAATATCAATTATTTCGGAACAATATTTTATTACAATTACATCATTTTTACTTTTTATATATTATATTTACTCTTGTACAATTATAAAATTATTATCAGAATTCAATAAATTATTGAAATACTGAATGGGAGATATAATTAAAAGTTTATATAATATTTTCACAGAAGTATCCATAGGATATCTTACATTTTCTTTCCCTAATGTTTGGTGTAATTACACGTAAACTTTTTGTGGTTTGAAAAATTACATTTAATACTCCTGATGTTTCTTTTCGTCTAACAAATAGTTACTTATGTGAGTAAAAATTCACTAAATTTGTTTGATATTAACAAAAAAAATTGCATGAAAATTTATATTTCCCTTGATTGACTTATTATTGACTTATAATATGTCAAAAAAAAATTCTGACTATATTACCCTTATAACGGTGAGGATATATCTCTTCACATGCATTAATGTGTGAAGACATATGAGGATAATTTGATCATAAAAATAAATTATTTGACCTGCAATAAATCAGTAATAAGTCAATTAAGGGTAATTATAGATTTTTATCCTATGTTTTTGTTAATTTATTATTTGTTATAGCATACTTCAAGAGTATCAGATGTAATTTTTCAAACTATAAAAAATTTATATATAATTACATCAAATTTCAAAAAAAGAAAGTGTAATTATTCCTATCTTTAACAATAAATTATTGGCTGTCATCACAAAGGAATGTTTGTTTCTCCTAAACCTAACATTTGTAAGTAGGAAAGGAAAGTGGAAAGATAGAGCAGAGCAGACATCCCTTTCCCGCACCTTTTTCAACTCTTCAATGGAAAAAAAACCCTTTTCTTCCTTTCTAAAACATCATACACATCAAGTAAAACTAGGGTTGCATGAAATGAAATAAACAACAACAAATTACAAAAGGGATAATTATACGTAAATTTTCTATGATTTAGAAAATTACGTCTAGCATTTTTAAGTTTTGCTTCCGTCTAATAAATAAGTCCCTCTATTAGTCAAAATTCACCGAAATTGCTAATATTAACCAAAAAAAAAAATCTATATTTACCTCCAATTAACTTATTACTGATTTATTGAATGTCACATAAATATTTTTATGATCAAATTACCCTCATACGCTTTCACGCGTTAATACATGTGAGAATGTATATCTTCATCGTTATAGGGGTAGTTTAACCGAAAAAAAAAATATTTGATCTGTAATAAGTCAATTAATGCTAATATCAATTTTCATTCAGTTTTTTTGTTAATATTAATAAATTTTGTGTATTTTGACTAACACGAGAATTTATTTTTTAAACGGAAGCAAACTTAAAAAATACTAGATATAATTTTTCAAACTACAGGAGTTTTACATATAATTATGTCAGACCTCAGGAGAGAGAAGTGTAATTATCCCATTATAAAATTATTGAATTACACTTATAGGGTATTTTACATTGAACTCTTTTCTTTCTTTAATTTTCCACCTAGATTATTCGATATAAATAGATTGGTCTTTGACATTGTAACGATTATACAAAATAATAAGTTATTACTTACTAAAAAACATCAGATAGACAGATGAATATGTGATCTTTAATTTTATATTGAGTAGTACATCTGGAATTGTACAATTGAGTCTAAGTTATGGAGTTTACGACACTAAAAATATATAAAAAAGAACGTAAAAAAGAAAGTACAATATCCCCCATAACTATTTTTTTGAAAAAAAAAATAATTACATGAACAATGGTTTTGTAGCATTCAAGAATTAAAAAGTAGTATTATAATAATAATAATAATAATTTGGAGGACAAGAGCATGCAAAGCAACAAAGACAAGGTTGGAATTAGGTTTAAATAGAGGCATTGGAAAGCTCATGTTTGCTCACTCTGGTCAATATAATCTCCGGTGCACGTGCACCACTATTTTATCATCAATTATTATTATTATTACTACAATTATTATTTATTTATTAACAAAAATTAAATCTTATTTTCTGCCCCAATTTGTCAGCTGTCAGATTGCCAAGTATGACTCTCCTTCACAACCCCCCCCCCCCCCCCCACACACACAAACACAATAAATAAAATACTATTTTTTTTAAAATATATGTAATATATGATTATTTATATGAAAAAAAAAGAGAAAATCTTGAAAAAGTGGGGTTACTCAAAAGGGCAAGAGGGATTCATGTGGCAAACAAACCACTTTTGGAAATGGGACAAACCATCATCACACTATTCTATTTAACCAATACAAAAATATAATTAAAAAATAAATAAATTATATTGACGTCTCTTAAAATTAGAGTATTATATAAATACCCTTTGTTTTTATATAGAATTATAGCTACACTCTCGAGATATTTTAGTATAATATTTTTTTAAAATATGTTTGTGTGAGTTTTGCCGTTAAATAAGGGTATAGTTGTAATTACAATTATAATTGCTTGAGGTACATAAATAATTTGCAAAAAAATAAGAGGTGATATTTTTATATTTTGACCTAAAGTCATGGTGTGCTAATGTAATTTATCCAAAAAAAACTCATAAAATATACTTTTCAAATTATTAGTGGTTAAAGTAAATGGAGTTAATTTTAGAGGTTGTTTGACTAAATTAACTTTTTAATAAAATATAAGTTGATGCATTTGATATAATATTTTTTGGAGTTTTAAGAATGTCCAATTTTAATTTAGGAACACTACAAGAAATATAATATTTAATTATATTTAATTATGGCTAAAATAAATGCTCATAATAAATAATTTTTTACCACGACCACACAATGATTGTTAGCTGTAATTTTTATAAGGATGGATAAAATATTTATCGTGACTAAAAATTATAGTACATATTTTTGTTATGAATCTTAGCCATGATAAATAAATTTTATATGATGAAAAAACTATGTTTTTACATTTTAAGTATGTCTTAAAATAGAATAAAATAACATTAAATTTAATGTTGCTCTTCAATTTTTCTCCATTTCCTAGCTAATATATAGTTTCTTTGCACAAATGCTTTAGTTAGTATCATTAAGCGATATTTATATAATTACATTAATACATCAATTTGCTCGATCAGTAAATCAGTATAAAAATAATAATAATTGATAAAGCTACAACAAACTCACATAAAATTAGACAATACCCTTCAGATCGGGTTGAATACAAATTTATTGACGAAACCTCAACTTTAACCATTAAATTAAGACATAATTGATATACTTATCATATAATTTATTCGAATTCGATCAGATACAATCTGAAATAAAATTTTCCCTACTTCTAATATGTCCTCCTTATTACACTTATACTCGAGAAATTACTTTCCTATTTATAATTATTTTTTTCTCCAATTACAACGATCGACTTACGTGTTAGAGAATTTTAGTTTAAAAGACCTCGTAATGGTCATAATGAGTTTTTTGTGTTATAAATAAAATATTGATTTTATATATTTTTATTAATGTACTTTTATATCTATAAATTGTTTTTCTTTTACCATTTTATAAATTTACTTATTAATAAAAAAATGTTAATATTTATTTGTTCATAGAAAATTTAATTGATATAAAAATTTTAATTTAATCCGATTCAATTTTATTAAATAAATAAATACATCAAGTACAAGAAAAAAAAAGGCATAAAGATATATATATTATTTTTTTAAAGGTCAATTCATTTTGCATGTATTGTCCTGTCACCAATGCTGGCACATCTGACTCCAGTTGTATTTGGGGATATATGCTGCTGTGTATTTCTTTTTCCTTTTTGTTTTAAATACTGAATTTATTTATTTAAAATAAAAGATAAATATATAATTATATCAATGTCTTGATAAATTAAATAATATATCAATTCGATCAATAAATCAATATGACTAAAAATAAACAAACACTCATATAAGGTGAAATAAATAGCGGTCGGACTCCAACCCATGATTTTAATTTTCGGTTTTTTTTTCATTCAAAAAGTACTGAAAAATAATTGTTTTCTATTTGAAATAAAATAAAATTCAAAATGTGAAAATTAGACTCTTCGTTGTTTTTTAACCAATTGGAAAAATTCATGAATTGATTTTAAATATTTAAATTTATTTTTTATATATACAAAGTCTAAGGGAAATTTAATTAGAGATTACAGAATATCACTACATTAATTAGTATAAAAGTTTTTTTATATAAGTGATAATTACGGAACTACATTTGTGTTTGAATAAATTAAATAATATATCGATTCAATTAATATATCAATATAATAAAAAATTATGAAATAAATTTATACTATTTATTAAATGAGAGAACTTTAGAGTAACCACCGTAATTGACAAAATATAAATTACCTATAATACCCTTAATATACTTATTCCTCTACAAATAACTATCTTTACATTGATTAATTAATTTTGTTAATAATGTATTGTTCTACAATTTGAAAAATTAATTCAATTTATAAATTTTGATTAGTTAATTATTCATTTTAATTTTTTTATTAAGTTAAATAAATATGATAAAAAAATAATTATATACACGTATTGACTGTACTTCAGTCACTAGTTACAATAAATTTACATGAGGTGACACAAATACCCACACAGGTAGTAAGGGTCGAACGGATGACTAGCATAAAAGTTAATAATATAGGTCTTTGAACTAAAAAAAGGGTAAACTCCCCTGAAATTTGATATAATTACAAATATTCCCTCAAAATTTGAAAAATTACAAATAACTTCCTAAAATTAACGATCGTATAATAATTATCTTCTCGTGGCAGCTTATTATAGACCGTATTTATTAGACAATTATTAATTTTATGAAGGTAATTGAAAATTCTTAACACAACGCCAGGGTATTTGTGATTATAACAAGTTAATCTTAAAGGAATCAATTTATCCTTAAAAAAATAAATTAATGAGAATTTTTTTTATATTTAAATATGAATGAAAATACTCTATGCAGCGTTCGGGCATGGTTTCCTAAGTCGGGACTTAGCGTAAAATTAAGAGGTGTTTGGATGAAATTATAAACTCTTGGAAAAAAAAAATAATACCAATACAAATAGAAAAGGAAAAGAAATAGAAATCGTTGTTTTGAATCGTACACACGCACACACACGTGTACGTGTGTGTGCGTGTGATGCAAGACGGATTTCCTCAATCTGGTGAGATTTGCACAACACAGCACTTGCATGAAATTAAAAAGTCGTACTTCTGATTTTTGTTTTTATTTTTTGTCCAAGTGATGAATATGTGCAGACAAATGTAATTTTAAATTTTGTAGTCGCATTTAATAAAGCGCGTCTGCATGTATGTTGACATCGTTAGCTTTTTCAAAATTAAAGATATTATTTGTTATATCATTTAATATATTTAAATATTAAAATTTAATTAAATATATCAATAATTTTATATTAAACATTACTTTCAAAGAAAATAAAGAAATAAAATTATTATAAAATAGACAGACGTTTGTATTTATGCGACTCTATTAAAATATTAACATTAAATAATTGTTCTATCTAACAGTTTAAACCTTTATAGTTGATGAGTAAGGGTGATAAAAAAAATAAATAAATAAATCGTCAAACCAAATCGAATCGCATTGTTTTTTATGATTATTTTTTAAATCACAATTCTAAATTTAGAGTAAAATCGTACCGCACTATTGATTTGGTTTTAGTTTAGAGCTTAAAAAATCGTCAAAAATCGAACAACAATGCTAAATTTATAATTAATTTTTTAAATTATATATATATATATAATAATTTGACAAAATAATTAATCTTTTAGAAGAATTTCATATTTGAATTATATAATCCCAAAATTCATATATTATCAAAGATCCATGTTACAAAGTCCATTATTGTAAAATTTATATTTGGATTTTATACGAAAAAAAAAATTAATTCTTTAAGCTTGTTCAAATTTTAAGCCCATTTGATGATTGCCTCAATTTTTCGTTCATTTTTTTTTTCTCTTGTTTTCTTTTTTCCCTTTTCTTCTTCTCTCTTTTCTCTCTTACAACCTACTTTGTTCTGCTTTTCTGCCTTTTATCTTTATTCTCTCTAAAACCGACCTTTTGTTGGATTAAGTATATATGTTCTTACATATTAATATACTTAAAGTTGTGGAAAGTATTTGTGGTCTATGGTGCATAATATTGGTCTTTCTTGCTTGCTACATAAAAATAGTTCTTTTATCTCTTAATTTTTGTTAGCCTCAACGTCTTATTTTTGTTATAAATATTAAAACTGTCAAACCGCCCAAAACCGTCATACTCCCTACAAAACCACACTGTTCATTTTAATTTTAAAAGGGACAATTTAAAAATTATTTATAAAATCACCAAAAACAATTCGATTTAAAAATAATTTTAGAAAAATCGAAATCGTACCTTGAGCACCCCTAAAGATAAGGTCGTTTAACAATCAAGCTAAACAAGAGGTGCTAAACTCGAATCTTAATGCCATTTATTTACAAAAAAACTTCCACGCATAGAGTTTGCACGTGAAGATGGCATATTGAGACACAAATTTTTATTGTAAAGTCTCAGCCCTACCACTTAATCAAGATCTTATTGAGCTTTTTCATCGTAGAAAAATAAAAAATAATTTAATGGTTTCAATTTTTCCATTTTTTGGATTCCTTGCAATTTTGTTTTGGTCCATATATAAGTGAAGATACTCCGCAAAAATCATAAATCGCCTAAGAATTACTTATAAATATAGTTCTTATATTGTAAATAAATTTTAAAAAATGTAATATTTTAATTAAAAATAATGGGTTCTAAATAATTAAATGAATAAATATCAATACAAGGGGTAATCATTTATACCATTATAAAAAAAATTATGTACTAGTTTTAAATACTCAAATTTATTAGTTTATTACTTTTATTTAGGTCAAAATAATAATTTTTAATAATTGTACAGTTATATATTTGTTTTTCTCTCAATCAACTAGTCTATGTTTATATTTTACCTTATTCTCCATATTTATTACAATTTATTTTTATAATTAACATTCTTTTATATAAATTCATTTATTTTCGATAAATCACATTCTTTTTTATATATTCGTGAAGGCCACATCCGATAAAAACTAGTACATATATAAAAATAAGTGATAATTATACTCTCCTCCCCTTCCATAAGATTTGGTGTAATTACACGTAAACTCTCAATGCTTTAAAAAATTTGCATCTAACACCCTTGAAAATTGCTTTGGTCTAACAAATAAGTTCTTCTGTTAGTTAAAATTAACTGAATTTGCTGATATTAATAAAAAAAATTGAATAAGAATTGATATTTATCCTGATCGACTGGTTACTCACTTATTACTAAACTACCTTTAGAATAGTGAAGATATACATCTTCATATGCAATAACGCATGAAAAAAATATTAGGATAATTTGGTTATAAAACGATTTATTCGACCTGTAGTAAATCAATTGAGGATTAATATAGATTTTTTCTGTTTTTTTCTTTTATATTAATAAATTCAGTAAATTTTGATAAATAAAAAAAATTATTTATTAAATAAAAATAAATTTTAAAAATATTAAATATAATTTTTTTATTTATAAAAAGTTTATATATCATTACACCAAAATTTAAAAAACAGAGTGTAATTATTCCTAAATATAAAGCATGTGAGTGGTCAAAAATACTCACATGAAAAAAAGAGTACTAACACCACAGCTGCAATTATTATTCAGATATCTGTCATATGAGATATTGTACCTTAGCAATATCTCAACACGTGTACGGTCAGGGTTTGACTGTCCCTCCTCCAGATACTTTAATGGAATATATATATATATATATATATAAATAACTCAATTTTTAGTATTTAACCATGAAAAAGGAATACCACTTTTATTAATTTCTTTTACAAAAAAATCATTATTTTTCATATTATTTTTATCACCATTTTAAAGTTTTTCTTTTTTTTCCAATTTTTTTTCTCTATCTTATTTTCCTCGGGACAATATAATTTAATAAGAATATAAATAACGAGTGAATATTTTTTATATATTATTAATTTTCGAATAATATTAGTATGAATTAACCAAATATGAAGTAATTTTAATTTTTATACTATTTACATCTCCGCTATTTATAATTGAATAGATTGACAAATACATATTTTCTTAATTTTCAAAATTAGTTAATGAAATTTGAAACCGCGTTCAAAATGGGAAAATATTTTTCACGTTCGAGCTGGTGAACTGTGGATAAGATTGAAATTAATTATAAAAGTTCAATTATTGTGTTTACAGCAGAGAAACGATTTGTCGTCCTCACCTACTTACCTTATAAATCATACGTACAGTCTGTCGTTGTTATGTAATTAGGTGTATAGTATTATTTAAGGTTAAATTTAAATTTGTTGAGTCAGTTACAGAGCAAGTGTTAGTATGAAGTTATTATTAAATAAATTATAATTTTATTAATTAAAAAAAAGTATAAGTTTGTGAATTAATTTATAAAGAGTTAGAGAGTAGGAGCAATTTTAGCAAACTTTTCTTGCCTGAAAAGAGAAAGTCGTGTAATAGGCAATTCCTTTGTTCTTTATAACATTCTCGTCTCTTTCTCTCTCTACCTCTGTCATTCTCGCCTCTCTTTCTCTCACACACACAACACGCACTAGTCTTCTACTAGGAAGAAGATTCAACGTAGAGTCTAGAGAGAGAGAGAGACAGAGAGAGCTACGGAGTTTATGGTTGTAGCATGAGAGAGAAGCTAGAGAGAGAAAGAAAGAAGAAAGAGATATGTACTCAAACTACATATAACGAGATCAAGAACCATCCGACATTTATTATTTAGGATAAAACGAAAAAACCCTCGTCGGAAATCCTCCTTTTTCCTCCGGTTTTTTGCTTGAACCTGTTCTCCGACGATGAATGAACCCGGTTTTTCACGGTTCCCCGCCCACCACCTCGACCCCGGCGCTCAAGAATTCTTTCCCACCACCGCTTTACCTTCAGTCCCGCCTCAATTTTTCTACCCCTACCCTCCGCCGGTGTACGACAACATGGGGTACGCGCGGCCGCAGTTTCCATCAGCTCCGGCGTTCGTTAGCGCGGCCGCGGAGCCACCGCCTCCGCTGCCGGTTTCTTTGCCCCCATCCTCGCCGACGCCGTCAAGGACTTTGCTCCTCAGCATGGTCCCAACCTCCGTGAGCGAATCAACGGTGCGGCGCGAATTGGAAGTCTTCGGCGACGTGAGGGCGGTCCAGATGGAACGGCGGCGTGAGGGTTTGGTGACGGTGCACTTCTACGACGTGAGAGACGCGCAGGCGGCGCTGATGGCGATGCAGGAACAGCACATGCAGCAGCAGTTCCGCCTCGGCCGCCACTACGACGCAGTCCTGAACAATTCTATGCCATTGATGGCTGTCGCGCCACCACCACCCCCCCAGGCGGCGCGTGGGCTCATCTCAGGACGAGTGGTGTGGGCCCAGTTCACTACTCCGGTGACTTCTGGCCTTCCCGACGGCAACAATCAAGGAACCCTTGTTATATTCAATTTGGATCCTGGGGTTTCCGCTTCTTATCTCAAAGAGATTTTCGAAGCCTTTGGTATGAACTACAATTATCATCTCTTGTTCCCATACATGTAATTACACTTGTCATGTGATTGATTATAGTGGATGATGAGTCTATTTCCATGACTGCGTGTGTGTGTGTGTTTTGTATGTGTTAGCAGATGTTTCAGGTTGTAATTATGAAGATTGAAGAGATCTAGTGAGATTTTGTGGGGGTGGGTTGGGGTGTGGGCAAAGGCAAAAGACTTGTTTGAAGTGTTTTTCTTAATTGATGGGTCGTTTTCTTGACCACATTTATGTGAAAAAAGGAATTGTCTTTTGTGTGTCATTCGAAGTATGTTGTTTTTAATGATGTTTTTGTTGTTTCGATTGCAAAACAAAAACACAAAAAGGGCCCGTGAAGGAATTGAGAGAGACACCAAACAAAAGGAACCAAATGTTCGTGGAGTTCTATGATGTGAGAAACGCAGCCAAGGCCATGGCCGCCATGAACGCCAAAGAAATCCTCGGACAACGTATTGTGATTGAATTCAGCAGGCCTGGTGGCCAGTGCAAGAAGTTCTGGAGATGCCCACAAAATGGAGCTCCCAATCCCACCACTACTTATTCATCAAGAACCTCTTTCAGGTCCTCGTCGTCGTCCTCGTCGTTCAACCTGAATCGGCCTTCTCCACCCCCGTCGGAGGGTAAACTCTCCATCCGTTCGCCGCCACAGCAGCGCAATTACCATTCCAACAAAAACCCTAGTGGGAGTGGAGGAAGCAGAAGCTCAAGCAGTGGATCATCACCACTTGATGAATCAGTGACTAATCTATGCATTGGTGGCTATGACGAGTGCTCGAGGCCGAATAAAAAGAGCACTGGTTTCAAGAAAAGCAATAACTCATCAGCATCTGATAGTGGTGGCGGGAGTTCAAAGCAGGCCGGCTGCAGGCCGTGGAAGGGCGGCGGCGGTGGTGGAGGAAGACACGGGAAAGATCATGATCCACGCTTTCTGATTAATGAAGATGCGATAATGGAATCGAATTGCAGGGATCCCAGAACCACTGTCATGATCAAGAACATCCCTAACAAGTACAGGTATTGGTCTTGTCTTTCTTTCATATTTTTGAGCTTGCTTGCTTCTTTAGCCAAAATATTCTTATTATAATTTACACTCATTCCCTTCTGTCTCCCATTCAAAATAAAAAAAAACCATCAAGAAAATAGTAGAACTAAATTTAGAAAAATATATTTTCTTGTAATTATAATTTGACTTTTTAAATTTCATTTATATATTTTTTTTATGTATAATTTGCAGTCAGAAGCTGCTGCTGAACATGCTGGACAACCACTGCATTCACTGCAACGAGCAGATGGCCGACGACGGCGATGATCAGCCCTTGTCCGCATATGATTTCGTCTACCTCCCTATTGATTTCATGTGATTATCTCTCTTAATTTAATTAAATCCCTTTTAATTAAAATTATTTATAACGTATGCTCAGAAACCCTTATCTTTGATATGCTTATGTTTCATGAATTTGTTAGTAATAATAATCTTGTTCATGTCTTAATTTGTTAGCAACAAGTGCAATGTCGGATATGGGTTCGTGAACATGACTTCCCCTCAGGCAACATTGAGACTGTACAAAGCCTTCCACCATCAGAACTGGGAGGTCTTCAACTCCAGAAAGATCTGCGAAGTCACCTATGCAAGATTACAGGTATTTATATATACATTGTATTTGTGTGGTATATTATTGAAAGACGAGAACGTTGTTTATGTGAAAATATGGATGAATTGATGAAGGGACTGGAGGCGTTGAGAGAACACTTCAAGAACTCCAAGTTCCCCGGCGATGCCGAGGAGTACATGCCAGTGGTGTTCTTGCCTCCTCGTGATGGCCGGACGCTGACCGATCCCGTCCCAATAGTTGGCCATGTTGACCCACCTCTTCCCCTTTCTCCACCGTCGTCATCTGCTGCTAGCTCAAAGGAAAACCAATCAGAAACACAAATAGGAGTCGGCTACGAGGACGGTGTGGGAGGCAGCGAGAGTGGAGGCTGTAGCTACGATGAAAACGACAACGACGACGACTACGGAAGAGAGCCGAGCAATGAATGATCTTCTTTCTTCGCCAGATCTCCAGATACAGCTCACTTTTTATATATTATTATCAGTGTGCTTGAATTCATTGATGATCAAGAAATCTCTCTAGCTCCCAATGCTACTCTTCTGACAGTATCAACTGGGCAGCACCAGGACATAGCCAATGAGCTTTCTTGTTGAGCTCCGAGCCAAATCTCATTCATGGCCATGCATAACATAAGTGAGCAACCATCATCCCACCCCCTCCAGTTCTTACAACCTCAGAAGAGCCTAAGGCGTTTATGTTTTGTCTGTATCATATATTTAGTTAGGATTATCAATGGTTGATTAGGGAAATAGGTTTTAATTTGTTACAGCTTTCTTGCTTAGCTTTTCTTTGAATTCTCAGTAGATGTTGAATTTTATTTATTAATTATGGGTTTTTGGAGAGTGTGAATGATGTCTATTTTTGGGTTTGTTGTTTTTATGATAATGGGTTTTATTATTAAAAGGTTTGTGGGGTTTACGTTGGAAACATTGAAGCATCTGTTCATCGGCACTTTGAACGTTCGAATTTCAATGTAAGGAGAGAAAAGCGGAGGGGAGACCACACCTCTCCACCTCCATCTCATGTTATTCCTATTTATACCCTTGTTTACAAGTCCTGTCGTAATTTTTGTGCACGTGACGTAATTGTATCAGAAAATGCAACATGATTTAAATTAGAAAATTCAATTAGCTTTTATCATTCGATTAATTTTTAACCCGAGTTGATTGGATTTCGTTTTGAATTATATAGCATTTTTTATTAATTTTGATATATACACTTTATGTGTATAGTTTTTTTAAAAAATAAAATATATAATGTTATTTTGAAAGATTATATAATTAATTCATATATCTTATAAGATTTTTTTTTTAATTTATAAAATATCAGATTCTTTCCTCCCAATGAATTAAGCTCTTGGATTGACAAAATATTTTTAGATTTTTAGGCTCTTATTTAAAAAAAAAAAACTATCAAATATAATATTTTATAAATTTATGAATCTATAAGATATTTCAGATACACCCTCTAAACTTTATTATTATTTTTTATTACCAACTTTAGATATATTAAGTTCACATGGACAAATTGAAATCAGTTATTAGACAAATGAATTCAGTGATTAATTAATTCACATAAAAAAATATAATATTATCTATTTACAATAAAAAAGTGAGATTGTTTCCAATTATAGGTATCTATAGCTAACTAAGGGGATGTCCGAGTGAACTTATAAGTTTTTTTGAAATATTTTATAAAATATTTGAAAATTTATAATATATTAAAAACTATCTTAGTAACTTTTTTAAACAAATGAGCTTAGCTTATAATTTTATTTTGTTCTAACATTTTAAAAGATTATTTTTAAAATAAAATTTAACATCTTATTTTAAGAGGAAAATATCTTACAAAATGTACGCCACTATAAGAAATTATGGCAATAGCTAGAAAAATTAGAAACAACAACAAAAATTTATTGATTATTAGGAACGGATTTTGCAAAGGATAAGAATTTAATTTCTTGTGATTTTGAAATTAACATTAAAAATAAAATATTTATAATTAGAAAATAATTTCGATGTAGCTAGTATTGACAAAAAAATTGAAAAGTTTCCTGTTACGAATAAATATTTTCGTTACTAGAATTTCTACAAAATTAGCAACAGAAAAAGTCGATGCTATAATCAGCGCCGAGCTATTATCAAGTATTTATTCATTGCTAATATAAATTAGCAATAAATTTCAATATTTTGTAAGAGATTTGTGTTGTTATTATTAATAACAATAAAGGTTCGTTTGGTTTAAGTGAGAGAAAAAGAAAAGTGAAACAGGGAGGAGAAGTGCAAAGGGGAAGGGAGAGGGAAAGAATAATAGTTTTCCTTTAGTATGATTGGAAGGGGAGCAAATTTCAAATACTTTCTTTTATTTGGTACAAGAAAAACAGATTGAGAAGAAAAGATTAAATTTTATAATTTTGTTGAACAACCCTTCTCTTCATTTTGTATTAGAAAATAAATATATTAATATTATCCTAATATAATTTTAATATATAAAATATTTGAAAACCCTATTAATGAAAATATTTATCAAATAAGAAAAAGAATATTTTTTATTAATAAAAATATTTATTCAAAATAAATATAGTTCATTTATTTTATACTGTTTAATTTAAATAGAATCAAAATTACTAACAATATTATCGACTAATGAATTCGAATTCAAATATCAATGCTTTTATTGGTAACAGAAACAACTCTGTATATCATCTTCAGATGCATTGAAAAAGGCAATGCAAAGAACGCACGCATTTTTAGCAATTTTGTTATATTTTTTCTGATAATTATGTGTAGTATTATTAGCGAGAAACTACAAGTAGACTCTCTGTGGTCTGGAAAATTATGTCTAGCACCCTGAAGTTTGCTTCCGTCTAACAAATAAGTCTATTCATTAGTCAAATTTATCGAATTTGTTGATATTAACAAAAAAATTGGAAAAAAAAATCTATATTTACTCCGATTGACTTACTAATTTTTGTAACATGCAGATAAATTTTTTTATGATCAAATTACCCTTACACGTTTTCATGCATTAACACATATGAGGAGTATATCTTCACTGTTATAAGGGTACTTTCGTTCGAAAAAAAACATTTGACCTGCAATAAGTCAGTAATAAGCCGATTAAAGGTCAATATCAATTTTCATTCAATTTTTTTTTTGTTAATATCAGTAAATATTTTGGTGAACGAGGGACTTATTTGTTAGATGAAAGCAAATATCAAATGAGCTAGACGTAATTCTCTAAAATAAAAGATATTTACATATAATTACATCAAATCTAAAAAAAAAAAAAAGTATAACTATCTCTAAATATTTTGAGGATGAAAAAGATATAGATCCAAAATACATAGTGTTATTATATGTGTATTTATGGATTAGGGTCAAATAACAATATGCGGAGAGTAGGAAGAAAAAGCAGAGGCAGAAGGGTAGGTGATGATGATAGCAATGTGCAGAGAGAGAGAGAGAGAGAGAAGAATGAGAAAGAGTGTGTGCATTGGCCCAAAGCCAACTGAGTTCCGCAGTGGCTTAACTGATGCACTCTCCTTTCATACTTCCCTCTCTATTCATTCCCAACGCTCGCTTTTCTATGCTTCCCTATCCCCCACTATATTTAAAATTTTTAATTTCTTTCTCGTGTGGTAAATTTTTATTTTTAAATCTATTAATTCAGATTTTTAGATGTGCTGATCGTTTAATATGTTAACAAAATCAGAGCAAACAAGGAATTTTGAGTTTGAATATCGTTATTTAGATTAAAAATAAAACAAAAAAAGAATATGGCCCTGCACGTGAGATGACTTTTTGTTTTGGAGCCCCCTAACAGTTTCTCTGATCCAGTTGAATAAGACAACGAGACATATTAGCTGAATTTTGAAAATGTTCAATCATATTGGTATTTCATATCTAGTTTGTATTACCCTAAGCATCGAATCAACGATTTATGATAAATCATACAATTCAGCCAATTAATCTTCTATATTCCAGGAACAATCTTTTTTATAGAATTTAGTGTTCTCTTGAAATTCACCTCGACACTTAATTTTTGAAAGATTATAATTAGAATTTTTCTGATATTGTAAGGAGATACCTAATACATAATCCATGTTCAGACTTTATATCACTATCGAAATCATTTATAATGCGACTTAATTTTTATTCTTTGATATTTCATATAATTTACCTTTTTCTATGTATTATAATTTATAATTTCATTAATCATTATAATTTCACTTGCGGCGTATTTGGCCAGTCCAATATATATCTGTTAAAAATCAACTTTTATACACCCAATGAAAAGTTTCAGATTTCTGTCCCACCAAACAGAGCCCATGTTGAGAGATAAGTATCCAGTGGTGTGAGGGAGCAGGGCCCAATCTTCAGTGAGCCGTTACTGTTTTCCCTACAGTTTAAAAACAACAGTTCCCTGTGATTTCTGCATAAAATGTCTACTTTCACAGAATCGCAGCTCTTCCCTTTTCATCTTGTCAGCGTTGCCCCTTTTCGCTATTCCCCTTTCTCTGTTGATCTTCTGGGGTTTCGACACGTGGTGTGTTCAGTAAGCTCCACGTCATCAAATTGGGGTATAAAAATGTTTGGTCCAATTTGTAGGGCGTTTATCCCAATTAACCGAATCGAATCGAACTACATTGAACAACAAGTTCGATTAATTAAAATTTTGGTATGTCAAATATTTTGTTTCATTCAATTTTATATTAAATTAACTAAAAAATTAAAATATATATAATGTAATGTTAATTTAGTAGATACAACTTATTTATTAATCAATAGTATACTAAATTAAATATCTATTAATCATAAAATTATTATTATTTGTTATAATTAAAGATATTAAGGTATTTAATATGTATATATATTTTAAAAAATTAGTATTATGTTAGATTCGGTTAATTAACATAAAAGCTATTTTAAATTACTATTTTAATTTATAAAAGTATTATTTTTGTATATCATATGTAAGTAAAAATAAAATATAAATATTTTTTAATATATTTAAAATATATAATAAATATTAAAAAATAATTTTGTGCCAGCTCTAGTCCCAAATATTAATGCGACGGACCATTGACCATGTTTAACGAAGTCTGCACTAATTAAAAGTTCACTCTATTCATGAAAATAATATAAATAGTGTATTATTATTTTTTTGATGCCAAACATATTGTAGGATATATAAGATTTGATATCATTGTAATAACATTTTTTTCCCCTTGTGATCCGGGTCGAATAATGCGATCTCTTGATTCGATCTCCACTCAGAGTGCCAATTCGTCCAAAACCAGATTTTTGGGTTCCCTGAGAATAAAACACGAACTGTGAGCTCGTCGGGCACGTCCCCGACAATGACCCTCCGACGTTCAAGTTAGGTTGGTCGAATGAAATAGGTTCGATCAAGGAATTCGGTCTCAATTAATACGTATCAGTTACCTCATTTATGGCGTGTCGGGGTCTATTTATAGCGCACATTTGTACGTCAAGTACCGGGCCACGTGGCCTTATCTTGTCGGTGCGCATCCTGATCGAGCGGTGGTCATTATCCGGGTTTTCGGTCGGTGTACGCAATCCGGGTCGGGTCAAATGCGACCCGCCTGCTACAATATACGCGGATCCTGATCGCGAAATGACTATAATGCCCTTAATGAGGGGTGTTTCGGTCCTTTTGTAGGTGTGGTATTTGGATACTCATCACCTTGCATCTGCTTTTATATCCTCTTGTGATTTTCTAAATTTTTCTGTATTATTTTTTCATACAAATAAGATTATAATACGCCATGTAATGGCATTATGGAAAATTATTTGATTTTTTTTTCGAATTACTCTTTTTCAATAGAATATTTCATTCTTTGTAGTTTAGATCCCATTAAATTTAAAAATAATTACATCGTTTTCTTTTGAGATTTTGTGTAATTATATTTAAATTTTTTATAATTTGAAAATTTACATCTGATACCCTTAACATTTTTCTGCCTAATAAATAGATCATTGTATTAATCAAAATTCACTGAATTTGTTGATTTTAATTAAAAAATTAAATAAAAATTCATACTTACCCTAACAGATTTATCTGTACATATATCACATGCTAATGCATGTGGGGAGGTATATAATCACGTTTATAAAGTTAGTTTAATCAGTCCAAGTGGGTGGTTGGGGGGGAGGGGTGGGTACCATGCATAAGAATAACTCATGAGCTTGTAATAAAATTTCATTACCTCCTCCATGATCATGTAGAAGCAGCAGCAAAAGGCGTTGTTTCAGTAACAGCAGAGGAGATGATGATGATGATGATGATTTGATTGCCATTAGCTTGCACTGCACCGCACCGCACGCCGGCTTCTGTGACATTTGCTCCGTCGGCTCTCCAAATTGACGGCTCATTAAAATTACAACTACAATTAATCCATTCATGACCATGGGAGCACAGACAAGCTTAGCTTAGCTGGCTCAAGCTGCTTGCCTTGTATCACACGAAACCATCAGCTTTCTGCTATGTCGCGTTTTTGGGTGTTGACGACATTAACTTTTTTCTTTCCTTCCCAAGAAAATTATTAATGTGAATGTATGATGGAAGTGATGGTGCGGGTGGCAAGAACCAGAATCAGATTATTTATTTGATTTGATACCATGAATTTAACTTCACTTATTATTATCATTATTATTTTATTTATTTACTTTTAATAAATTAAAATCATATTTTCTAAAATTTAACATAATTATAAATACATTCTTTTTATTTAAAAAATTACAACTACACTTTTAATTTTAACGTTTCATCTGACAGCGAGCCCATTTCGTTAGCCTACGTGTTTCCATACAATTTATGTGGTGAACTAATCAAATTCAATTTTGGGTCGTGAATTATGATTTGGAATAATTATATTTACACCCCCTCACCTATTGTCCTTTATACAAACCACCTTTGCCTTTTTAAAAATTACAGAAACCACCCTTAACAGCCTTTAAAATTAAAAAATGCCGATGTTGACTCGGTCAAACTTCAATTCAAATTTTTAATGATATAAATGCTCTCAGGAGTGTTTATGTAATTACCAAAAGATAAAAGGAAGGGGTGTCAAAGTAATCACTGCTTTTTGGACATTATTTGGGTGGTTGAATAGCAATTTACTTTTCAGTATTTATAAATGAACAAATTACTCCCTTGAGGATTGGTGCAGTTACACGTAGATCCTCTCTGATTTAAAAAATTACATTTAGCACCTCTAAGGTTTGCTTTCGTATAACGAATAAATCCCTCATTTAGTCAAAATTCATTAAATTTGTTGATATTAACAAAAAAACTGAATGAAAATCGATATTTACTCTCCAATTGACTTACTATTGACTTATTGCAGGTCAAATAAATTTTTTTATGATCAAATTACTCTCATTCATCTTCATGCGTTAATACATGAGAGGATACATATCTTCACCGTTATGTCAATTGATGATAAATATCTACTTTCATTTAATTTTTTTTTATTAATATCAATAAATTTGATAAATATGAACTAACAAAATAACTTATTTGTTATATAAAAATAAATCTCAAATGTACTAAAAAGTACGATGGGGTGTGGAAGCACAAGAAGAAGAAAAAGTAGTCCACAAGAGTTTTGGGTCTTTTCCCAAGGAGGAAGTCGGGCTGTCGAGGAGAACGAGGTTTGCTTAAATAATGCATGCTATCTTATTTTATTATAATTCTTTACACTTATATAATAAATTTAAGAATTAAATTAGAATGATTTTTTTTTATAATTATAAATATTTTGTATTATTCAAAAAATTATAAATATCGATGACATTTTATGAAATTATATAATCACTTAATAAATGTATAAAATTGTAAATTTTGTCCTTGTTGTTTTTTCTTTTTAAATAAAAATTTGACAGAGGATAAAAGATATTGAAAAAATATAAAAAAATTCATTAAAGTTTTAAAAATAAATAAAATCATGATTTATTATCCACAAAAATATTTTGGTCAATTTATCACAAAAATGTATTAAAATTTAATAGGGGCTAAGGGATTGAACTAATTATTGAATGACTGTTAAAACTAGGAAGGTATTGATAATTTTTTTAATCAATGAAGGATAATTGTAACTATATAAAGTTTAAAGAGAGCTCGTTGCAACTTATCTTACACTTAAAATCAATAATTTTATCAATTAATATATTAGTTATTGCCATTTGATGGTATTTATAATAATAAACCAATGAAATTTAGTTTGGTTAACAAAATATTTAACTCTAACTTCAATCTTTTCCATAAAGACAAAGTGGAAAAAGATTAAAAATATTACTTTTAATATCCATAAAAGGTTAAAAGGTTAAAAGGGATAATTTTACAGTCCCCTCCCTTAAAGTTTGGTATAATTACACTAAAATATTTATAATTTGAGAAATTATATTTAATATATTTGAGTAGTCAAAATTCATGAATTTGTTTATATAATAAAAAAATTGAATAAAAATTAATTTTTTTTCGATTGACTTATTACACGACAAATAATTTTTTTATGGCGAAAATACTCTTTATAATGGCAAAGATATACTACTCACATTTATTAACGTTTGAAGATGTAATGATAATTTGATCATAAAAAAAATTTATTAAGTTGTTATGTTAATATCAGTAAATTCAAGAACTTTTGACTAACGGAAGAATTTATTTGTTAGACGAAAGTAAGGGTACTAAATGTAATTTTTTAAACCACATAAATTTTTCGTATAGTTACACTAAACTTAAGAAAAAAAAGAGTGTAATTATCTCAAAATTAAATCCCATAATTTGGGAGCAGAAGGACTCATTTTGAGTGTGGAATTATAGAATATATTCGTGAAATGTAAATATCTATTAATAATAAGCTAACAATTATTATTTAATAATTTATATTAATTTTTTATAAATAATTATTAAAAACTTATTTACAAGCTTTTTACTTTTTTGTCCTTTAGTTATGAGGGAGAGTGAGACACACCACACTTAGAACGACGGGCCATTGGTAATTACAACATTTGTACGGCTGCTTGTCTTTTTCTTTTTAATCTTTTTTGTTTGGGTTTTCTCATAAACTTTTTTCTTTTTTTTTTTTTTTTAAATATTGTATTTGGATCTATTGATTTTAAATTAAGAATTTCAAATTTATAATAACAATTTGTTGGACAATTCAACGCCACAAAAGGTTTAAATTTCTGAATTTTTATTTTTGGACTATATTTTATCAACAGTAATTGATTTCGAATCTATTTAATATAAAGTTATTTAATGTTTTTTTTTCTGAATATCAATCCATTTATTATGATTTGTTCTACAAATCATGATTTTAAATTTATAGTACTACAAAAACTCCAAAATATCAAATCCTTGTTAAATATATATTATTTAAAGTTTTAAATTACATATATAAAATAATTTAATAAATTAACTTCAATTATTATAATAATTATTACTTTTTGTCATTTAATGCGTTTTAACAATATATATTTTTACTTTCGCCAGTCTCAATATTTTATTTTTGTCATAAGTGTTAAAATTACAAAATCGCTCTACTTTGTGTAAATTCATGCTTTTCATTTAATAATTTTTTTTTTTTGTAAAATCGTCGATGACAATATAATTTGAAAAATCAAAACCCTACTGTGGTTACCCCTGCTAATTCTCTTCAAGCATGGTAACTAGAATTTATTTATAACAATATCAATTACAAATTATTTGCTATATAATGATCATTATTTTATTTATTTTTTTTCCACAAGCTTTTAAGACCTAAATTTAGTTAAATAGTGAGGTAAGTTTTAGACCAACACAAGTTCAAACTTCGTAACCACTTTTGAAATTCAGTTTTTTAATTAATTATAATTGTGAGGGTAAATCATAAAAAATTCTCTAAGATTTTTCACAATTATAAATATTCGGGGTATTTATTTAACAGTCATTAAAATTAGAAGAATATTTGTAATTTTTTCAAAAAATGGGAGAGTATTTGTAAGTATAACAATATTTGAGAACTCATTGTAATTTACTCTAATTATTCATTATTATAAATATTTATAATTATTTATTTATTATTGGTAGTAAGTAAACGATCTAATTATTATTGTTATTATTTTATTAGCATATAGCATATGTATCTTTAATGAGTTAATTTTGATGTTTACTATTTGTTGAGACGAGAATGATTCTATAAAACTGTGGAATTGTTATTCAAACACATCAAGTTAAGAGACAACACGATAATCGTGACTTTAGGTTCAGATACATTTTTTTTTAGAATAATTACACCGTTGTTTCCAAAAATTAAATCTAATTACACATAAACTTCATATAGTTTGAGAATTATATATATTACGCCTAGTCTGGCCCGACAATTACATGATTGATTATCAAATAATTGATTATGAAAGAACTGATTCAGAACAATTGATTTTAGCAAAAGTGATTAAGGTGTTTGGATTCAAATTTTATAATTGATTATAAAACTGTAAATTGTAAGCTAAATTCCAAAACTAGCATCGTTCTATGTCAAGAATTCCACCAAGTATTGAATTAAAACACAAGTTAGAGAAGTATTAAAAATCAATGAAGTCAATGATTTTCATGAAAATAAAATTATAGTTAAGATACTAGTTACTAGAGCTTCTTTAAGTAATGAGCAGGCCGAAAATGTCTATTTGAGAGAACAATAACTTTTATCAAAATGTGATTTTGGTATAATTTAATGCAAAAAATAATCACGAAAAAGGGGCGAAACGGTATAAAAAATTGCATTTATTTAAAAAAAAAAAAAATACAAGTCTGCTTAATCGCAGGGCCAAACAGGCACTAATTTGTTGCTTAGATCAAGTTTGGGCTTTAGCTTCTTCACTACTTACAGTGAATCTGAAGTCCTATCAGTGTGATTTAAGATGGGATGCTTCATTTTCCAACTCATAATGTATCTATATAAGCAGTCTTTAGGTTTTCGCTCATCTCATCAACCACGGAGACAAGTTCAAGAAACAACTCATTGACAAAATACACAATTAATCTTCTGCATAAATTCTTTAATTTTGTGTTTGGGTTGAAGAATTTAGGAGCTAAGGATTTCAACTTCAGGGCTTGTTTGGACATGGATTGTGAATCCTTTTAGCACCCATATAGAGATATATCTCCATCATTTTTGTGGATTTAATACTGAAGTTACTCGAAATCCTTTTCTCAAATCCAAATCACCCATCCAAACTCAATCTAAAGTGCTGATAGGGAACAAGAGACGGCGTGCACCGACGAAAAATCCAGAGGTAGCAGTACCTAATCCTAATTTGCATGTGAGATGCCATTCTACAATGAAATGGAGAAACAAATGAACACACAAAGAAATAAGCCGATGAACTTGAATCATACAAAGTTCGTATAACATGACATGAAGAAGATCATTCATTTCTGACCAAAACATGCATAAATCAACCAGGACCAACAAATGCTATTATTTCATCATTTTAAAAGCAATTGCTGAATATGACAACTGGAGGCCCTACAGCATGCAGCCCAACTGCATAACTTACCAATTGCTGAAAAGTGCAACTCAAGAATACATGAACGCCAATAGTACGTCTGGTAAAAAGATTCATGCTTTATGATAATTAAGTCAAATGCAGGTGACAGCTCAAAAGACAGAACAAAACAGGCCATTGATATTGCACCGCAATCGCACCTCCTTACCGCTCAGGCAAGAGAGTCCCTCTCTCTTTGTTGCTGATATAGTTCTTCTCTCATTCTCCTGATCTCAGCCTCTTTCTCCATTCTCTCCTTCTGCATTTCACAACAATATCGAGGGAGATGTGAGAACTCAACCTCAGCACTGAAGCAAGTGATAATCACGATAACTTTTAAATCAGACCAGCAACAATAGACAACAAATCAACCATACCGGGGCAACTTTTAGTCCCAAGTCACATTGGGAACAGAATTCGCAGAAACGCAGTAAAAATGTTGTCACCATTATGCAGAATTCGAAATCTAAGTTTCAAATTTCAAGCTTCCGCATCCATTCACAATACAGTGTACATTCTTTCAAAACCCAGATACCGTCTTGCAAATTATAAACACTCGAAGCAAAATCTAAAAATCATGTCTTAAATTCTCCTCCAATTGTTTCAAGAACAGGAAAAGTAGAGCCAAAAATCAGGAAAAAGAGTTATTGATTCCACGAACTCAACTGGACGCTACCCGATCCAAATAAAACACCAAACTCAAAAACCTAAAGCTCAGAAAATTCCTTCCTACACTGAAAAAAATCGAATCCAATATAAACGCACAAAAAAACAGAAAATCAACGCAACCCTAGCTGTGCTAAAGGCAAATCAATAGAATATAAATATAGAAAACTGAACGCACATAATCCGATCCCAGTAAAAACCCAAAAATCTCAAATTAAATCACCAAAAATTCTCCCTCCCAAAATAGAAAAAAAAACCGATTAATCCGAACAAAGAATCAAAAACACATTGCAGTCTAGCTATCATAATCAGAAACCAATGATGCATACATACATACATACCTTTTCGTCCTGGTGAAGGGCAATCCAGACGTGGACTTTATCCATGGTTTGCCAGAAAAGGAAGGCGCCAAATGACATTCCGAAGAACGTCGCGACTTTCACCATCTTCACTATTTCAGCAGTTGGGAACAATATGAGATGGAGAGGCTCCAATTCACTAATTTTCCCCAAATTTTGTTGGATAGTCAGCCTAGGTTATGTGTATGCTACGACGCCGTTGCTGCAACTTTTTGTTTTTCCTGTTTATATAGTATGAGGGCACGTGCCACATTAAAATGTGTATATATAATTCATTATTGTTTTAAAAATATATATTTAATTCGATCAATAAAACATATTTAAAAAAAAATAAAAGCTACAAGTTGTGAGAACATGTTAAAAATATTGACGATACGAATTTTAAGGGAAAAACATTTATTTTCTTTTTCTATATTTTTTTATTTATTATTTATTATTTTAAAAATATATGAGAAATAGATAACTACCATAGCATAAGCATTTATTAATTTATTATTGAAAATAAACTAAAAAGAGTTCTTATACAATCTGTTGCTGAACTGCTTAAATTAAGTTGATTTAAGCAAAAAGTTATATGTATAAATAGCTCCCCACTAACTTCGACAGCTTATTAGTATAATTGTATTAATTATTTTTCCAAAAGTATGAATACTGCGACGTTTTTCCATTTCTAACTTTTGTTCTTAAATACTCTCAATTTTTACTATTGTGTAACTTTTTCTACAACTTATTCCTTTATAAACATGTTGACCGCTCTCTCGTTGGTTACTATGTCAAGATTTTTGGTGACTTCCATGACAGCATGAAATGTCCTCTTACCATATCCAGCCGGCTGCTCATTAACTTTTATAGATGTCAGACAAAATGGTCTGAATCAAACATGCAAACAGGCTAAGTCCTTAATTCAACAAAATTGAGATAACGTAGGTTGGATCTTGATTATGAGATCAAATGGATGTTGCCATGACCATGTTACCAGAAATTTTCCAAGTTCAGGTGTTGCTGTAATAGTATGCATGGAAGTGAGACGCCAATGAGGGAAGAAAAAAGACAATCATGCTAATAACACATGAAGTTCATTCTTGAATGCATAAGAGATGACTGTTTCGTCCAAATAATCCCACAAAATCCAGGCCGTCCAAGTGAAGTTTAGATTTCATTCTGTGATGAATCTCACTAAGGTAAGATACCATTAACATGTGTCTGAAGAGATGAGCCAAAAAGAAATTCTGTTATGGTACAAGAAACATGGATTTGTCGGCTGCTGAAGATGCTCCTCTGCAGAAACAGATTGATTTTAGTCTGTATGCCATTCACCATTAACCAAAGCCACGTAGGAATGTGCCAAAAAATGAGGAAAATGACTTGTTCAAGTTTAGGGAACAAACATCAGATACAACCAATGATTTGATAAACTATGCCGGCTAACAGGGACAGGCATGGACTTTGAGACAGTCCACATTGAGGCAGTAGAAATAAGTACTGCAAAAATATACAGTCGTTTTCGCTATTTTTGGTACCGTGTTAAGAAGAATACTGTGTTTGAAAAGAGATCGTTCTTGGGGATCCCGTTAGTGTCTAGTCACTGGAAATGGGGAGAAAAGGCGGGCTCTTCAAGTATGCTGATGGCGTCGATAAGTTGCTCATGCTGCTTGGTACTTTGGGGAGCATAGGGGACGGCCTCATGTCTCCGCTTAACATGTTTGTTCTAAGTGGTATCATAGATGAGTATGCAACTTCCAGTCAGTCCATCTCCAACAAAGTGGTGGACAAGGTATGGATTTCACTTACAATGTTGCTCGAATATGATTCTTGATCTCCAATACTAGAATCCTTTGGTTTGTTTTGTTGTTCTCTTTTATCGACAAACAGTTTATGTCTTTTATCTTTCATGTAGTATGCTCTGAGGCTGCTCTGTGTAGCTCTTGGAGTTGGAGTCTCTGCGTTTCTTGGTATGCAAAACTCTCCGCAGACTGACATCATTCAACTAGCGATTTAAGACTCGATCATGAAATTTGATACATCAGCAGAATATCTAATGCTGTGAATGCTATAATTTGATCAATCTCTTTATTAGATGTTGCATGGTTGCTTTTGCAGAAGGTCTATGTTGGACAAGAACAGCCGAGAGGCAAACATCTCGAATACGAACGGAGTACTTGAGATCAGTACTAAGACAAGACGTCGCTTTCTTTGACGCCCAAGGTGCTTCTTCCACCACCTTCAAAGTCGTATCGAGCATTTCAGCAGACGCACACTCGATTCAAGCTGTCATAGCTGAGAAGGTTCTCTTTTCGTCTCCCATGTTTAGTTCTATTTTACATGGTTTCCTTTGTTAAGACTACTACTCTTGTCCATTCAGATACCAAACTGCCTCGTCGACCTCTCTGCATTTGTGTTTGGCCTAATCGTTGCCTTCTTGCTTTCTTGGCGCCTAGCCTTAGCTTCCCTACCGTGTGCGCTGTGTTTTATAGCCCCAGGAGTAGGATTCGGGAAGGTGATGATGAGTCTGGGAGCCAAAGCCAAAGATGCTTATGAGGTTGCGGGCAGTGTAGTAGAACAATGTATATCATCGATCCGAACTGTTTATTCCTATGTGGGCGAGAGACAAACGCTTGATAGATTCAGCCGTGCTCTTCAAGATAGCATGAAACTCGGCATAAAGCAAGGTTTTGCGAAAGGGCTGATGATAGGAAGTATGGGGATAGTTTTTGCAGTTTGGGCATTTGAATCTTGGGCTGGAAGTGTTCTTGTGATTGAGAGAGGAGAAAGCGGTGGCCGTGTTTTTATAGCGTCTGTCTGTATTGTCCTCGGAGGACTGTAAGCCCTTTTTCTTGATTACATCAGTGCAGAACATTACATATACACACACACACTCACAAGGAAACTTGGTTAAGAACAAAAATTTTCGACCAGTTCTACACTGATAACTTACATATTCTTGTAATTCCAGGTCTTGCATGAGTGCGCTGCCTAATCTGTCATTCATCGTAGAGGCTTCAGCTGCAGCCACGCGAATCTTTGAGATGATAGACCGTGTTCCTGAAATAGACTCAGAAGATGAGAACGGAAAAGTTTTAGCTTATGTACATGGAGAAATCGAGTTCAAGGAGGTCTATTTCAGTTATCCATCAAGAATGGATACACCGATTCTTCAGGGGTTCAATCTCAAAGTACAAGCTGGTAAGACTGTAGGCCTTGTGGGAGGAAGTGGTTCTGGGAAATCCACAGTTATTTCCTTGCTTGAAAGGTTTTATGATCCTATGAAAGGAGACATACTGCTTGATGGGCACAGAATTAAAAGACTCAAGCTTAAATGGTTGAGATCACAGATGGGACTGGTGAATCAAGAGCCGATTCTCTTTGCAACTTCCATAAAGGAAAATATTTCGTTCGGAAAGGAATACGCTACAATGGAAGAGATTGTAAATGCTGCTAAGGCTGCAAATGCACACGACTTCATCGTTAAGTTACTGGGAGGATATGAAACTCAGGTAAAAGCCATCATTATGCTTCAGTATTGGATAACATTCGTTGTTCTTCATTTGTTCTTGAGTTTCTGAAGTTTTGATTTCTGATATCAGGTGGGGCAGTTTGGGTTTCAGTTATCCGGAGGGCAGAAACAGAGGATTGCAATAGCAAGGGCATTGCTTAGAGATCCAAGAATTCTTTTACTTGATGAAGCTACTAGTGCTCTTGACACCCAGTCTGAGAGAGTAGTACAGGATGCCATTGAGCAGGCTTCACTTGGAAGAACCACGATTGTCATTGCTCACCGTCTCACGACAATCCGTAACGCTGACATGATTGTGGTCCTTGACTCAGGAAGAGTTGTTGAATCAGGTTCTCATGATAGACTGATGCAAAAAGGAGAAGGTGGAGTTTACTCTAAAATGGTGAAACTGCAGCAGTCAGCAACAGAAAACGAACCCTTTTCTCATCCTGATCATTCTATAGAGGGAAGTAACAGGAGGAATATACCTGGCAGTACTCCCAGGTCTTCTTACAGTGTTAGAGCAAGTTGGCAAAACAGCCCTTCTTCCCCCTTTAGCCCAGCTTTAACCATGAGCATAGTCCCCTCAATCAACACGATTTCTTACTACGACAGCGATGATGAATCATTGGATCCCACCTCGTCTCCCAGTCTTTCACATTGGCAGTTGTTTCGCATGAATGCGCCTGAGTGGAAGAGAGCCTTGCTAGGGTGTCTAGGAGCCGTCAGCTTTGGGGCGGTCCAGCCGGTTAATGCCTATTGCTTGGGCTCAGTTGTCTCTGTATACTTCCACAATGACACATCACATATGAAATCAGAAACCTCATTTTACTGCAAGATATTCTTAAGTATAGCTGTAGTCAGCTTCTTTGCCAATTTGCTCCAACATTACAATTTCGCAATCATGGGAGAGCGACTAACCAAGAGGATCCGCGAAAAGGTTCTTCATAACATTCTCACATTCGAGGTAGGCTGGTTTGACCTGGACGAGAACACAAGTGCTGCAGTCTGTGCACGTCTGTCCACTGAAGCCAACCTCGTACGATGCCTTGTTGGAGATCGTATCTCGCTATTGGTTCAGGTCTTTACCAGTGCTTCTGTAGCTTTCATGCTTGGCCTGATCCTAACATGGAGAATCTCCATAGTTGTGATTTCCATACAGCCTCTGATCATCGCAAGCTTTTATTCGAAAAGTGTTCTGATGAAACGGATGTCTGTCAAGTCCCAAAAGGCGCAGAACGAAGGAAGCCAGCTTGCAAGTGAGGCAGTGGTCAATCACAGGACCATAACAGCTTTCTGTTCTCAGAGTAAGATTCTTGCCCTGTTTGCAGAAACCCTGAGAGGGCCACGAAAAGAGAGCATAAAACAATCATGGTTTTCTGGGATAGGCTTGTTTATTTCTCAGTTTCTAACAACAGCTGCTATAGCTTTGACGTACTGGTACGGTGGGAGGCTGATGAACAAAGGATTAGTGAGCTCAAAGCATCTATTTCAAGCTTTCTTCATCTTGATGAGCACCGGCAAGAACATTGCTGATGCAGGAAGCATGTCGTCTGATCTGGCTAAAGGGAGCAACGCTGTTAGATCTGTTTTTTCCATTTTGGAGAGAAAAACTGAGATAGAGCCAGACGATCCTTATGGTTTCAAGATCAAGAAAGGATTAAAAGGCCGGATAGATCTAAATGGTGTTTACTTTTCCTATCCCTCCAGGCCGGAGCAAATGATCTTCCAGGGCCTTAGTCTCAGGATTGAAGCTGGAAAGACCGTGGCACTTGTTGGACAAAGTGGCTCAGGCAAATCAACCATTATAGGACTGATCGAAAGGTTCTATGATCCAATCAAAGGAACTGTTCTCATTGATGAACAAGACATCAAAAGCTACAGCTTGCGAGACTTAAGATCCCACATAGCACTAGTGAGTCAGGAGCCGACACTTTTTGCTGGAACCATCCATGAAAACATAGTATACGGCAATGAAAACGCCACAGAGTCTGAAATCAGGAAAGCTGCAATTCTTGCTAATGCTCATGAATTCATAAGGTACAAACGCAACTCTTTTCTTTTTACCAAACATTCAGCAGAATTCTTTTGACAGAAAAGCTCCCTTTACTGCAGTTCACTGAAGAATGGATACCAAACTTACTGTGGAGAAAGAGGGGTCCAGCTTTCAGGGGGACAGAAACAACGGATTGCCCTTGCTCGTGCCATTCTCAAGAATCCATCAATCCTTCTCTTGGATGAGGCAACCAGTGCATTGGACAGCGTGTCAGAAAATCTTATCCAAGAAGCGTTAGAGAAGATGATGGTCAGCAGGACATGTGTCATCGTAGCTCACCGTTTGTCGACTATACAGAAGGCAGACTGCATCGCGGTGATCAAGAATGGGAAGGTTGTGGAGAAAGGATCACATTCTCAACTTCTTGATCTTGGAAATCGTGGTTCATATTATTCACTGATCAGGTTACAACATGGCCTTCCTTCTTAGCTTGCTGGGAGCTTCATGGCTTGTGACTTATGTACTGTAGTATAGTTTTATCAGGGAATGTAGGGAGATTTCTTCATGAATAACAGAGTGTTATTCATGTGAACTCTGAATCAGCTGAGAGACTGTAATGTTGTAGCCATTTCAAATGTTCAGCTATATATGTATCTTTTCCCAACTTTAGCAAATGATAACAACACTTCATGGGACAAAATGAGTAAAAAGCATGACAGAATTCAATGGAGAATCAGACCTAGGCACAGAATATTGACTCTTCATGATAATTGCAACTTTTTATCAAGCAAAAGTTTGGGCCACTAATGGAGAAATGGTTTTGGATTACATTTGGTTAATCACATCTCTCTTCTGGAATTAGTATGATTACTGACTATAGTTTCTTTTGAAATTATAAAGATCACATTTTCAAGCTAACGATAATTACATGCCGCTCATCTCTCAATTATGTTTGCATAAGTGGTAATGTTCAACTATTTCATGGAAATACACATGTAGGTATCTTGTACTAAACTAATATTAGTAGTACTACTTGTAGGATTACCTAATGACAAACACAAATGTGCTGCAAATCAATCCATGGGGCTCATAACATCCGCAGCAAGCAGCCGTGGACCATTTTTTTGGTTTTGTACCGTGTACATAATGACAATACTATCACGTTCCAAGAAGTGTTCACCCTGCAAAAATGCATGCAAGCACAAAACTTATTGAAGAAAAATGCGCACAGCAAAATGCAGGGTTGACATGAGAAAGAAGACTTTCAAAAAGCATTATTTCATTGTGACTCTCATCAATGATGCTGGATATCGGGTTCGAAAGACTTGAAAAATAGTCGGAAAGAGAAAAAGAAAGACGAAAGCAATGCTATTTCTTCAAGATATCCATTTCCGTTTCCTTGGTATTCTATTTGTCGGATCTTCTAAGTTCTTGAATCTTGCGAGCAACAAGCTTAGGGTCCTGTAGCATATATACAAATACGAATATTTAGCAACCTGGAAAAAGAAACAAACTGGAGAAAGAACAGAAGTTGAGCCAATTTATGACAAACTGTGCCATGGATCTCCTACCAAGAGAATTTTCTGTGCTGGCCAAATAAATTCGTGCAACAAAAAACCCAAAAACCGGTATCTAAAATATCAGAATTTAGTTTCAGTGGTGCTAACTGCTAACTAATTAAGTTTTCTCCATCACTGGAAGTAAAAGGGCTGAGAATGAACAGAAAGTCCACTAAATTTTTTTATCCTGCTTCTAACTTCCTAATGACAGGTCTAACAACTAATAAACAAGAATGTCTAAGTCTCGAATATCTAGAGCTATCACTATATGTGATTCAAGTGATGACAGTTGGCCTCGGAAGTATGATACGTGGTCAACATGATGAATCTGAACACAGGGCTCATGACCTCGTGCAATGCAAAAATAAGTCCATTTCTGTCTCTGAATCACACAATTTGAAAGAAGTGTGCAAGTTAGTAGTTTGAGTCTTTCAGCACAAGTTTTGGTGATAGGAGAGTGCCTTCTTATCTCTGCCCATACCATCTCGAGCTCTACTACGTCCCAGCAAAAGTAATTTAATTGACTATATTTTGTGCTGCAATCTTACTGCGGTTTACAAGAGATCACGACAATTGGATTATGAGGTTAGCATGCTTTTCGCTCTACCACTGAGCTAATAGCCCATCGTGCAAACCTGCTATTGGGAGCCTGCTATGCCAAAAGCGAGACAAACCCCATCTCTCTCTTTACTTTTTTCGCCCCCATTCCCCACACCGGAGGACATGGGGATGTAACAAAGGGGATCCTGTCGACTTGTTCTGACCTAGGATAATAAGCTCATGAGCTTGGTCTTACTTCACTGTCGAGAACCCAGGCACAAAGTCCAAAAGAAAAGAATACAGGTGAACAAGACCGTAGAGTTGAGTCATAGGTTAAATTGATGGAAGACAAACACAAAAGCTCAAGTAAATATGAGAAAGAGCAAAGAAGGTCGGGCACCTCAAATCTAAGGCCATTATACTTTATGGCATCCAAATGCAACAACATACATCTTCTCTTCATGTAATAGTGACCTTTGTCACGACATCTTCTTGAACCTAGACTATTGACTAAGTTGGGTACATATGGTTCTGTAAATGCTAGGCTCAATACTATGCTAGACAATCAAACTGGAGGTATGTGAGACGAGAAAGACTCAAATTTATTTTTTAAAAAAAGAACTCGTAAAAGTATTTCACCCAGATATGGATCAGTATATACAACCGATAACTAATACTACTTCCTTCTATCTTCTGAACTCCATGTTATTGTCAAGCTGCTAGTGCACATTTAGCCATCTAGATTATAGCCCAACCTAACTTTTTCAACTCCCCACATGCTCTTGATTATAGTTGACTGTACAACCACTACATCAGATCAATCTAATTGTCCTTTCCACGAATAAATCTTCCAGTGATAATCTGGACATCCTGTAATTTCATTTTCTGCAGCTTGTACTTTTCAATGCAAACACCTAAACAGCCTTCATTGGCCATAACATCAACAGAATCAAGGTAATAATCCTTCAGAAAAATTGTCATCATAAGAACTCAAAGATGACAGAACATGGCAGCTATTCCAACAATTTATCGACCAGAAAGAATGATGAGAAAAACGCACATTTTCAAACTGTTGGTGAAGCTGATGGAAGTATTCATGAGATACTGCAATCATTTATCAGAATACATTGCTAATAGAGAATACCAAATAGGATATGCAAGTCTAAGGCCTACGTGAAATAATAGAATATAATTCTTCTTAGAACCCAAAACAATATAACTGCAACACTCAGACCAGATGAATCAGTGTTAGTAATTTTACTGTAAATCACTCCAGCAAAAGACAAAAATTCATCTACATTATGTAATACAAATATGAAATGACAAGGTTAATCTCAAATTACAGTTACCGCTCACAACGAAGCAATCAAGGTCTTTTGTTTAGCATATTCTCTTCTATTCAGCGAGACATTACACTTCTTTACCAAACTGTACCTTTATCCATATAAATACGGGTCTAATTCTACATAGATTGCACACATCATTTCCAAGAACTATTTGCACATCCGGAGAAAGTGTGAAACTTTGAAATCCTCTTGCCATTTGTGGCATTCAAAACTCGAGTTATGAAATGTAGTCCTAATTTACACTAGATCATTTCTACTTCCAGTCATCACTCCCCAATTCTATGCCAACAACCACAGATATATTCACTTAGATGGCATCCTTCTTTCTACACCAGCCAACTTACCATGATTTAACAAATCCCTTCCAAATAAGCAAACATAATATGAAAACCATATACTTAATGCAAAGAATGCCAAAGTTCATGAACTAACAGAAAATGTATAATTTCAAAAAGCTAAAACCTTTCAATTCAAGCGTGGCCACGGAGGCGTTTGCGTAGCTTCCTCAACTTATGCTTATTCATCTTCTTCTTCCTCTTCTTCTTTACACTGTCAGCCCACATAATCTGGGACTCATCAAGATCCGATTTTTCTGCCTTTACAGCTTCAATCTGATAGAGCCCAGATGATAATTTGGGGTCCAAGAAAAACCCGAATGAAAAACTGGGGAAAGCATGGAACCTATCGTAAATTGCAGCCTGTTCTTGAACTAAAGAAGTTGAAATTCTGTTGAAGTCTTTTTCAGTCTTGAAATTGTGAACATTGTGGTATTCCGGCGGAGTGTCAAGATTTGGTTGGGGGTCCAGAAGAGAAGGTAAAAGCTTTAGCGGATTGTGAAGCTTGAGGTGTGGGAATATGGCTTGTTGCAGGGGTCTCTGCAGGAGCTTATGCATTGTTGTAGCCATGTCCAGAGAACAACGAGGGTTTAGGCTTCTCACTCTCGGAGATGGATTCTTGATTTGGTCCAAATTGCAAAAGAGAAAAAAATTAAAATAAATCTATATTTATTAAGATATAATTCAAAATTAAAAAGATAAATTCCATAATACACCTCTAGTGTTTTAGGGAAATAGTGTGAAATCCCATATGACCTATATTATGTTTATAGATAAAAAGTTCATGTGTCATATAAAAAACAATAAAATACTCCTTTTTAATTAGATTCTAAGGGAGATTAATGAACACGCACTATTTATGCGATTGGTATTATTTTTGATATTTTTGTTATAAACTTAAAGAAATTCTAAGTTTATTGGCCTATCACTCTTAATAGAATATAAAGAAAACAATATATGTATTTCTCCAAAATCACTTTCTTTGTTCACTCCAAAATTACTATACAAATGAAATACATGGTGGTATTTATAGACCACCAAAATTGTAGTTACAAAATACATCATAACTATTTTAATTACAAATTATAATGGGGGATACAAAAGGGTGTATAACATAATGGGTATTAAAAAGAATATGAAGAGGTGTATGCATTCATATATACATATTATATATAATACTCCCCCTTGAATGCATACCTCTTTATCATGTACATCCTGCCTCGTTAAAAATCTTGCCTGGAAAAACCCAATGGGATAAAAACCAAGGCTAAGGAAAAGAGTACAGTTGTATAATCTCCCCCTCAATTGAGGCAGATATCTTTCAGGTGTCGCATGCCAATATTACGTATGAGTTGTTTGAACACCTTTGTTGGTAATGCCTTCGTAAACAAATCTGCTAAGTTCTGACTTGATGAAATTTGTTGAACATCAACTTTGCCTTCCACTTGAAGCTCGTGAGTGGAGAAAAATTTTGGTAATATGTGCTTGGTTCTGTCGCCTTTAATATAACCATCCTTGATTTGGGCGATGCACGCTGCATTGTCTTCATATATTACTGTGGACTTTTCTCGATTGATTGTAGTCCACATGATTCATGCACATAATGTATTAGTGATCTAAGCCATACACATTCACGCCCAGCCTCGTATAATGCAATTAATTCTGCATGATTTGATGAGGTGGCTACCAAAGTCTGTTTGGTTGAACGCCATGAAATAGCAGTTCCACCATACATGAATACATATCCAGATTGAGATATAGCTTTATGTGGATCAGATAAATACCCCGCATCTGAATAACCAACTAATTTGGTTGTTTTGGCATTATCATGCCTTTCAAAATATAGTCCCATGTCACTTGTTCCACGTAAATAACGTAGAATGTGTTTAACACCATTCCAGTGTCTCTTTGTTGGTGTTGAACTATATCTTGCTAGTAGATTAACAGAAAATGCTATATCTGGTCGGGTATTATTAGCAAGATACATCAATGCACCAATTGCACTGAGATATGGTACTTCTGGACCTAAAATCTCATCGTTATGTGCTGGAGGACGAAATGGATCTTTATTAACATCAAGCGATCGAACTACCATAGGTGTACTCAATGGATGAGCTTTGTCCATATGAAAACGCTTGAGGACTTTTTCTATATAGTTCGATTGATGAATGAAAATTCCACCCTTAGTATGTTCGAACTGCAGGCCGAGACAATACTTTGTAGTGCCTAAATCTTTCATCTCAAACTCACTTTTTAAGTAATTAGCTGCTTGTCGAATCTCTTCAGGAGATCCAATAATATTCAAATCATCAACATACACAGCTATGATTACAAATCCCGACTCTGTCTTCTTTATGAATAAACATGGACTTATTTGATTATGGCAAAATCCTTTCTTTATTAAGTACTCACTAAGACGATTGTACCACATACGTCCTGATTGTTTAAGTCCGTACAAGGACCTTTTCAATTTGATGGAGTACATATGACGAGACTTTGACTGTAATGCTTCAGGCAATTTTAATCCTTCAGGGATTCTCATATAGATATTTGTATCCAATGACCCATACAGATATGCAGTTACCACATCCATGAGCTGCATTTGTAGTTGTTCAATTACTGATAAACTGATTAAAAATCTAAGTGTGGTAGCATCCACTACAGGTGAATATGTTTCAGTAAAATCAATTCCGGGCTTTTGAGTAAAGCCTTGGGCCACAAGTCTAGCTTTGTACCTTACAACTTCATTTCGTTCATTTCTCTTGCGTATGAACACCCACTTATAGCCAACAGGTTTGACACCTTTTGGTGTTGGAGTTATAGGTCCAAATACTTCTCGTTTATTTAGAGAGTCTAGCTCATCTTGTATGGCATTTTTCCAATTTTTTCAATCATTTCGATGTCTACATTCCTCCATAGTTTGAGGATCATTTTCATCTTCATCCATGATTTGGACGGCTACAGAATAGGCAAAAATATCATTCATTTCAATTTCTTTTCGATACCAACCTAAACTGTTATGAGCATAATTAATAGATATCTCATAACTGTCCTCGAGATCTTGCTCATTACTTTTAGAGTCATCAGATAAAATCGCTTCAGGGATTTTATCCTTAGAGACACTAGTGGTCACATTAGCATCATGATTAATTGAGACTATATGTTCCCTTCTCTTTCGAGGATTTGCATCTTTAGAGCCAAGTGGTCTACCACGCTTCCTGCGTATTTGTGACTCAGATGCATTTGATTTATTAAGAATCGCTTCAGGGACTTCTAAACGAGCTGGAACATTTTCAGCCGGAATATATGATTTTGTGATCTTTTTGGTATCTATCAATGCTTCTGGTAGCCTATTTGCAACACTTTGCAAATGTATGATCCGTTGAACTTCAAGTTCACTATCATTTGTTCGTGGATCCATAAAAGACATAGATGTTGCACTCCATGCAATATCTTTCCTTTTAATCTCCTTATCTACTCCCCCTAATGCCGGGAATACTGTCTCATTAAATTGACAATCCAAGTACCTAGCAGTGAATTGATCACCGGTCATTGGTTCAAGGTACTTAATAATTGAGGGAGATTCAAAACCAACATATATTCCCAGTCTCTGTTGTGGCCCCATTTTTAATTCGTTGAGGAGGGGGTATCGGAACATACACCGCACAACCAAACACCTTTAAATGAGATATATTTGGTTCTCTTCCGGAGACCAATTGTAATGGAGAAAATTTATGGTAAGCGGTAGGTCTAAGACGAATTAGAGCCGCTGCATGCAATATTGCATGCCCCCATGCCGATGAAGGCAATTTTGACCTCATCAATAAGGGTCTAGCTATTAATTATAACCGCTTAATTAACGACTCTGCCAGGCCGTTTTGAGTATGTACATGAGCAACTGGATGCTCTACAACTATCCCAATTGATTGACAATAATCATTGAAGGATTTAGAAGTAAATTCTCCCGCATTATCTAGCCGTATCCTTTTAATAGGATAATCAGGAAAATGAGCCCTCAATTTAATAATTTGGGCTAACAGTCTTGCAAAAGCAACATTTCGTGTTGACAACAAGCTTATATGTGACCAACGTGTTGATGCGTCAATCAACACCATAAAGTATTTAAATGGCCCACATGACGGTGTTATTAGCCCGCATATGTCTCCTTGAATTCGTTCAAGAAACATAGGAGATTCTACATTCACTTTTGTCATAGATGGCTTTGTAATTAGTTTTCCAAGAGAACAAGCCGAACATATGAAATCGCTTTTAACAAGGAACTTCAGGTCCTTTAGTGGGTGTCCATGTGAATTTTCAATGATCCTATACATCATTGTTTTACCCAGGTGACCAAGTCTATCATGCCACAAAGTAAAAATACTTCGATCAACTAACTTCGGGTTAGTGATACTATGTGTTTCAACGGAGCTTATCAATGTGCCATATAAACCAGAACTATATGTTCTCATTCTTTCTAAAACTTGCTTCTGGCCAGTTTTATATGTTGTAAGGTATAGATATTCGGTACCATTTTCATTCATGGTTTCAATATGAAAACCATTTTGTCGAATATCCTTGAAACTCAATAAGTTCCTTTGTGATTTACTCGAATATAAGGCATCATTGATATATAATCTTGTTCCTTCAGGTAATAAGATTGTAGCTCTTCCGGAGCCTTCAATAAGATTACTAACTCCTGAAATAGTACTCACATTTATTCTTGTCATTATCAAGTTTGAGAAAAATTTCTTGTTTCTCAGAATTGTATGCGTAGTTGCACTATCAACAAGACAATGTTCCTTGTCATTGAGATTTGTAATGGCTTGATCCATTCTATATAAATGAAATAGACATATAATAAGTAAAAGAAAAACTTCATTCATAAAATATAAAAGCATTACAAGATTAAAAGAAATACCCTATCAATAAAAGTAAACGTAACTGAATAATAGAAACATACTAATGACATGAGATAAATCTAATCAACAAGCATGTGGAAATCCTCAGTAATGTCGAAACCCACGTTCCCTGTACTGCTGCAGGAGTACAAGGTTGGATGCATGAAAAGTAGAAAATGTTTTTTCCCAACATTTGTTCATCCGTCACATCTTCTCCACATAACCTCAACTTTGATACAATTCGAAACATTTTAGAATTATATTCAGCAATCGTTTTGAAATCTTGCAGTCGCAATTGTATCCACTCATATCTTGCACGTGGTAAGATTACAGTCTTTTGATGGTCAAATCGATCCTTTAAACTCTTCCAGAGTTGAAAAGGACTTTTGACTGTTAAATATTGAGACTTCAGGCTCTCATGAAGATGATGACGAAGCAAAATCATTGCTTTAGCACAGTCTTGCTCAGAAGCAACAGTATTTTCTTTTATTGTTTCTCCCAATTTGCTACTTGCCAAATGTAGTTCGGCATCAAGAACTCATGATAGGTAGTTTTTTCCAGAAACATCAAGAGCAACGAAATCCAATTTTGTGAGATTGGCCATTAAGCTACAACAAGTTAATATGCACTTTTAGCATAATATTCAATATATACATAAAAGTAAAATAATATGTATTACACATGATATAAAGTAAAAATGACATGAAACATTACTAACATTAAGTTACATATAAGTTACCATGTAATTAGTATGAATTATAATGGCATGTATACATGGAATTAAATAAAAATGTTTGCCTTAAATCTTATAATGTTACAAATAGCAATTAAATGGTATTCATGCCAAATCATTTTCTTAATAAATAAATTTTGTTGCAAATACTAGCAAAACATGTAAAATACATACATGGGCATATGAAACAAAACTATGTTATCAAAAAATTATCAGAAATGAAATAAATAAACGAAGAAGCATCGGGCTTCTTGATCAAGCCATTATCTCAAAACACTTCAGGTGGTGAGAAAATTAAACATATACTTATCATCGCTTCAGGGATGATATTGCACATAATTGGTACAAAATATTTCACCTACTACTGGAGATGATTTTAACTCATTACTTACTTCAGGAAGCAATGAAATTTTATAGAACATATCCACTTCAGGGGATAAAATCAAGAATTGTATGCCTGCTTCTGGAGGCAATATCACATCCACTTCAGGGGATAAAATCAAGAATTATATGCCTACTTCTGGAGGCAATATCACATCCACTTCAGGGGATGAAATCGAGAATTTATATATATATATATGTCTACTTCAAGAGACATTGAAATATACAATATAATTACTCATATTTTATTATGAAATATTCAAGAATAAAAGTAACTATGATATTGTAAAGGTAAACAAACAAAGAATAAAAATTATACTAATAAAATTAACATTTTACCTTGATCGATCGTAACGTAACGTCGTGCTAATAACGTGTTATAAACTTAGAGAAATTCTAAGTTTATTGGCCTATCACTCTTAATAGAATATAAAGAAAACAATATATGTATTTCTCCAAAATCACTTTCTTTGTTCACTCCAAAATTACTATACAAATGAAATACATGGTGGTATTTATAGACCACCAAAATTGTAGTTACAAAATACATCATAACTATTTTAATTACAAATTATAATGGGGGATACAAAAGGGTGTATAACATAATGGGTATTAAAAAGAATATGAAGAGGTGTATGCATTCATATATACATATTATATATAATAATTTTTACTGTTATTTTTGGTTAATAAACCCCCATTTTGCCCTATTTATTAGACATTTAAGTGTGCAAATATTTTTTCACTTTTATTTTGCAAAGAACATTATTTTAGTTAATTAATATCAAAAAATAAATTTAAAGGATAAACATATTTTTAAATGCAAATTTAAGGGACCAATTATACTATTTGTCTTTTTTAATTTCTAAATTCAAATTTTGTCTTTTTCCTTTGGGATTAAAGATTTGGGTTCGAATTAAAACCCAAACCCATGTAAATATCCGAATCCAAACCGATTGACCCGCCTGTCCTCTCTTTGTTCACTTTTCTTCTCCCCCAAGCTCAGAATACCTTATAACAACAGTTGCACTCACTTTGCTCCGTAAATTCTTGATTAGGGCTCTGTAGTTCTCTAAAAATCGATTTAATTTTTCGAAGAATCCTTGCTGAAAATGTCGACAGCAGCAGAATCTGTGCCGCCAAAGGGTGGTTTCTCGTTCGATCTCTGCAGGAGGAATGAGATGCTTGTGCAGAAGGGTTTGAAGCAACCCTCTTTTCTGAAAACCGGAACCACAATAGTGGGATTGATTTTTCAGGTAGAAGTTTAGTCCCTTTGTTCTTCTTCCTCTTATTATTTTCTGAAATTCCTTTTGTTGCTATTGATTTGACTGATTTAGTAATGTGTTTGGATAGCTGGGTTTACTTTGACCTAGGGTTTTGCTAATTTTGATGGGTGCTTTCTTCCGTTACATATGGGATTATTCTTCGTGAGGTTAGTAGCTTGGGTGCAGAGTTAGAACTTCTCTTGTGGGCATTTTCTGTGTTGGATATTGAAATAGTACTTGATTTTTATATCTTGGATTTTGGATTTCTTTCAGAGAATCTGGCAGTGATGTTCCGTAGGTTCTGAATTAGTTGTATTTTATGTTTGAGGTGTTGAAAATAGTTGGGTGCTGCTGGATTCCTTGTTGCCATTGTGTTAAGAGTCTCCATGCCAATGCTTTTTTTCCCCTTATAGCAGTATGTATAATGTATTCCAATTCATAACCCTACATGATATCCAATAGATGAATCTGGAAGATGAATGTCAGTTTTAATGTTCCAAACTAATTGATAATTAATTGTTTGTAGAACACGGCATAATGTAGCTATATTGAGAAGCCAATACTATAACATTCTTCTGTCTGAGTACCTGATACTCTAGTCTGACTGGTAAACTTTATGTTTACTTTTTGGAGCATTAGCATGCAAAGATTGTGTAGATAGGTTGTATCCTTGTGAATTATTGTTTTTGTAATCAGGGTAGAAGCTTTTGCAGCAACTGATTGTGTATATGATGTTTCTTGGTCGAGGAGATCAGCTGTGTAAACAATTGATTCCTCTATTCTTGCTGGACTACTGAATAGCTGATGTCTGCCTCATTAGAATTGGTTTTCCTACTTGTTTAAATTCTTTGGTTATGCGTGTGTGTCACTTGTAGTTGTTAGATTAAGACACTAATCCTCTTTAGTTTTTCCGATGCTAGCGTGCATCTGGGTCGGTTTCTGTTATATTAGAAATGATGCAAGCAGGTGGTGGCTGTTAAGAAGCTTGGAAAATGGCTTCTTAACGTTTCTCTGTAAGTTGAGGATAAGAGTAACGGGCTCTATTTGGTTGATGTATAAACTTAGTTGTAGATAACAGTGCAATTCTAAATTTTTCCCTGATTTTTAATGAGAAGGTTAGAGTTCCTAATTTCTCATCTTTAACTTCGTGATGGATCTTGCTTATTCTACTTTAAGGTGACTTTAGTCGCTATGGATTTTTGGAGACTAAATTTAGTTAACTCAAATTTACTTAATAATTTGATCCTTATCCAGTGGGGATGGAGGCATTTGTACATCAGTCATAATATCCAATGCTAGGTGGTAGACTTGTATTATTATTATTATCTAATATGTATAGATACAAGGCTCCATCTGTGGTTAATTGTCTACCTGGGATGTCTAATGGGATATTTTTTCAGCAGAAAACCATCTGTGTTCTATCAGAGTGTTTATGTTACGTGAGATTCTTTGCTCTAAATCTTGTTATTTCAATTGTCCTGTACTGAGTAGCTTAAACCTTGTCTAGTCTTATCCTGAAATGTAGGTAAGAAAGCTATACCTTGCATCAATTAAGATAAAAGTGTATTAATAGCCTAGTATCCTTCAGTATGTATGTTACAGTTCTAAGTATCAGAGCTGGTCCTTGGTTGCTGTTGGATGAATCAAGTGAAACAGTTGACTAATTGCGTAGTTCATTAATTATACTTAACAAACATCTATTCCTTTAGGATGGTGTCATTCTTGGAGCAGACACACGAGCCACTGAGGGTCCCATTGTTGCTGATAAGAACTGTGAGAAGATTCATTATATGGCTCCCAATATTTATTGCTGTGGAGCTGGGACTGCTGCTGATACAGAGGCTGTTACAGGTTTCATCTCATGCTTTGTTGGTTTTTAACACATCTGCTCCTCTGTAAAACTTTTAGCACGCATCTAATCTTTTACTTATTTTATGTTGTAATGCTTTCACCAGACATGGTTAGCTCTCAGCTGAAGCTGCATCGCTATCATACTGGTCGTGAATCCAGAGTTGTGACAGCTCTCACACTTCTGAAGTCTCATCTTTTCAGGTCACCTTTTATTCTGAGATTTGTGTTTCTAGCATAATCCATCATCATCCTGCAAGTGAAGAGTATTATTTAAAAACCTTGATTTTTGCTTCTGAATCAGCTATCAAGGCTATGTATCTGCTGCTTTGGTGCTTGGTGGAGTTGATGTGACAGGCCCTCACTTGCACACTGTGAGTTACTTTTTGCTAATGGGCACCTCAAATGTATTGTTAATCTTGTGAGGTCTAACATGTAGAATGACTCTCCTAGATTTATCCACATGGTTCAACTGACACTCTACCATTTGCTACCATGGGTTCTGGCTCTCTTGCTGCAATGGCTGTTTTTGAATCGAAATATCGTGAAGGGCTGACTGTAAGTTCGTCAGATCTGTTTGTAGCATTCTATCACTTGATAAATACGACTTCTGAAGTTAAACTAAGAAGGGATTTTGCAGAGGGATGAAGGAGTAAAATTAGTGGCTGAAGCAATATGCTCCGGTATATTTAATGATCTAGGAAGTGGAAGCAACGTGGATATCTGTGTCATAACAAAGGTTTGGCTCTGCAATTCTTGATAATCTCCACCTAATTTTCTTAGATATATGCCAAGTTGTCTCCAACGAGCTCTACTAATGCTTTGTTCTCCAGGGGAAGAAAGAGTACTTGAGAAATTACATGTTGCCGAACCCTCGTACGTATGTCAGTGAGAAGGGTTACTCATTTGCCAAGAAGACTGGTTAGCATTACCATTCACTTAGTTATTCTTGGAGACCAATATAATTCTGCATTATATATACAAGTTACCTTATCACAAATATTCATCGCATGGTATTCTTTAATCTAAGTCAATTTCTGCGACTTCTTTCTTTTGTGCGTGCAGAGGTGTTGCTCACGAAGATCACACCATTAAGAGAGCTGGTCGAAGTTGTTGAAGGCGGGGATGCAATGGAAGAATGATGTGCGTTGATACGTTAACATTTTGATTTTCCTTCATGCTATGCATCAGATTTACGTTGAGCCTCACTGCACTTGTGCTTGGAGTTCTATCTGGGTTGAAATTTGTATCCATGTTGAATCTTATCATAGATTACAGCACTTTACATGAATCTCTTCTTCCGTTTTCTTTGCTTTATTTTCTACCTGACCATTTGAGCATGTGGGGATTGTTACTTCATGATGTTACGCTATGCACACCCGTCCCATTCGCTTCATGTTATCTCCATATATGGAATTGGTACAATTTCGATATGTGTAGAATATAAACCAATATAATCATATGGGTTCATCAGAGTGACCTTGTTACATCTCCTCCTTTTGAAATTACCGGAAGTTCTGTTCCACGTCTACAACCTTGACATGGCGCCACATTTGGTTTGAACTGAATGTAATGTTTAGAAATCTGGTAGCATATTGCATGTTTGGAAAGTGGAAGAATTCAAAGAAACTTCATGCTTGGAGTCTTGTGGTCTCTTGATGTCCGGTTTCTGGATGGTTCTTATATCAAAATTGTAAGGGCGTAGTCGATAATTATTCTGACTTTTGTGAGAAACTCAGTGCTACTCTGGATCAACAGTTAATTTTTTGATTAGAATCTTAGTTCAAACAATCAGTGAACATGCCGAACAGCTCCATCTCATTCTAAATGCTTCTTGAACGTGTACTTGTCACTCATTCTATAAGCCAAAACTACTTAGGAAGTTGTTCGCAACAAGTTTTAGAACTGAGTTGATCTCCAGGAAGAAACTCTTATCCGCTCCACATCTTGTGCTGTCGATAAGTTTGAACCATTGACTAGCTGGGTCGCACTTGTTGTTCTTGTTGTCCAAGCATTTGCAGTTGTTCATGACGACATTGTTGTCTGAGTCTACATCCAAGCACACATTGGTACCGTCCTCAAGTTTGGAGGATAGATGCATCTTAGAATCTGAGACAGCTTCCCATTTTGAAGTGGAGTCAGTGCAGATTATACCGAGTTTTGCAGGGTGTCCTAATGCATCTGCTTGCAGACAGAAATATGTTCCCTTTATTGTTAAGGTGTGCTGGGGAGTGTAGCTCCATGCTTCTGCCTCAGAGCATGGACCTAAAACCAGGGGTTCTACGAAGGACATCCTCTTTACACAGAGGCCTGTCATGGGATGGAAGAGTATCTTGTGTGGTCGTCTTTCTGAATAACCTGGTCCTGCAATTTTGAACACAAAATTTGTGGTTAAGTCGTTTTGACACAAAAAAAAAAAAAAAAAAAGATATGAACGTGAGCTTAGGTAGCACATGAACAGATACGAACAGAATGACACAAACACGATACAACATAAGACATAGGATAAAATGATCGTGGAAGTTTTTATGAAGCGCTGTGATACCGACACGGTTGTCTATATTTTGGAGCATTAGTGAATCAAATAGACACGTAAAAATGCTGATTTGTCAAATGAAAATCGTTTAGCGTACCTCTGAAAGGATACTGGAGGGCAGAAATCTTGTGCAGGGTGGTCTGGTTTCTAACATCACACCAGTTCCAGTTATAAACTCCATATGTTTCATCATGTCCAACCACACCTTCCCTTATGTAGTAACTCCCTGTAAGAGCCCACAACGCCCAGTCCACATCCAACTCAGCTGCCCATCCCATGAAGCAATTCAAGTACCTGTTGTCATTGACATTAGCGCCCCTCATGTCCACTCCAAACTCACTCACAAACAAGGGGTACCCTTGGTCCAACAAGAACCCGGCCTTCGTTGCGGTCTCAGCCACCAACTGCCCGCATACCTGGTTGGGGTTGCCCGTCGCCCATGCCTGCCCATTCGAGAAGCCATACCAATGTAGCTCGTATACTAGCTTCTTTGAGAAGGTTAAGGTCACTGGCTTGTTGAGCAGGAAAGAGAGATCTCTGTCGTATTTCAGGCCGGATAGAATGATCAGGACATTGGGATTCGCTGAGTGTACTGCTTCTGCTCCTTTTTGCATGTACCTGTGGCCTTGCGAGTTAGAGTGTACTTGTCATGTGATTTATTACTTCTTTGAACTGTACACCAATCACACGATAAGTATATTATATTTGCCATACAATTACTTCAAGTTGGATCAAACCTAATTTGGGTTAGAATTTTCCACGACTTTGCTCCACGGCGTGCTCCATTTATTTTGAAATTATTGCTCATATTCTCTAATGAATAATTTGCTAAGGGTACTTTGGGGTTATTAGGAATATAAATGAGAGTAAAATCGTTTGAAAATCACAAAAAGTCTAAAGTGAATCATATATGAATGATTGTGATGATTTGAAATTCAAGTTTGTCAAGACTTTTGAAAGTTGCCCACGAACGCTGAAGACTACTTTGGGGGGTGGGGGGGGGGGGATATTGTAAAAATAAATTATGTACACCTTCAAAGATTTAAGCATATTACACCAAAAAAAATTGATAAAGGAAATCTAAATTTTGAAAAATTATAGGTTAATTTTACTTTACAGATTTTTCTTAAAGATCGAGTAGTCAGATAAAATAATTTTATAATGTAAAGTACTTCAGAAAAAAATTATATAATTTTTCAAGAATTAATCATTTTTTGTATATGCCTAAATCTAATGTGGTATTTATGTAATCATCCTTTAAAAAAATACTAAAAAACTTTCATATTTTGATCTAAAATTTTATGCTAAGTCAAATTACAATTACAATAATAATGAGAAAGTGGGAGTATTAATTTTTTTTTTTTTGGTATTTTCTATTAAATACTTGTAAAATGTGATTTAATGACTTCCGTTGCTATTTGTTTTTATTAATACTATGGTAAATTATATCAACATTTTTTAACATTAAGCTTAATTATACAAACACTCCATATCCTTCATAAAATTTATAGATACACTCTCTGAAAGAGTGTTGGTGTAACTTACTTCAGAGGAGATATAATTTTGGAAAAAATAAATAGAATTATAACTACATTTCAAAATGTGTACTTATAATTTTGACAAGAAATAGAAAAAGAATTATGTAATTAGATTCAATCTCTGAAACTATCAGTGTAATTTTTCATGATATTATAATTAGGGATAATTACATTTACAACACTTAAACTATGGTCTATTTACATAAATAATCTCGAGCGGCCAAAAAGTAAGGTAAGTTTGTGTAATGATGTGACGTTTTTGGAAGTATATGTATAATTTTTCAAAAGCAGGAGCTATTTGTTCAGTGTTGTTGATATTTTGATGATTTTTGTATAATTTCTTAAAAAACAAAAATAATTTATATAAAGAGACCATAAATCAGAAGGTGTAAATGTAATTCTTCTTTATAAATTATCCGGTAAATTACAACTACCTCCACTGAGGTTTGGTATAATTAGTAATACGCCCTTGTTATTTAAAAATTTACAAATACCCTTCTCAAGTAGAAAAATAATTATGTAGTCCCTAAATGGTGAATTGGACATTACTATTTACCCATGTTGATTTTTTTAAAAAAAATAAAAAAATGAGGGTGGGTAAAATAAATAACTTATAAGTTATATTAGTCGATAAGAATATTTTAAAAAATTAAAAAATTATAATTTATAATCTAAAAATATATTTTGATCAGTTCACCACAAAAACAGAATGAAAACTTAACGGAATGAGCTCGTTATTAGACGCATGTTAAAATAAAAAAGATATTTATAATTTTTTAAATAATAAAAAATATTTATAATTATACCAAATTTCGACAAAATAATTATAATTTACCCTAAATTATAAGTGGTAGTAATAGAGTAGTACAGTGGTAGGTATACCTGTACCAATCATAGACATTTTGTCTGCGGCCCCTGAGTTCATTCCTCAAGCTCATCCCCACGACATGCTTGGTATCTTTGAAAGTGGTGGCAACCCTGGTTAGTCCCTTCACCCACAGATCAGGGTTAAAATACTCGTCTCCGAAGAACCCATTCCCATCACCGTCCCCGCAACACCAACCAGGCTTACTTGTGTGGTTATCAAGCACCACCATCACATTTTTCTTCCCAAGACTACCCACCACTGCCTGATCATATACATACACATATACATTTAATTATAATTGTACGACGACTATTCACCATTTATAAGGTCAAATCGTTAGTTACGTCTCAAGATGTCGACATATAACTGACAGTGATCGCGATCAAAATTTTAGTTTTGTATTGAATTTTTGGATCGTGGTTGATGGACCCGAACACTGATTTATCATAATTTGAAGGTTGTTCTCATTGGTAATGAATATAGGAAATAATCAATTTCTTGTAAGCAGCATATATATATATATATATATATTGAGATGGTTTAGAAATAAGATTTCGTAAAAATTTATTTTTAAAATGCCTTCTCGTTTATTACTTTTAATCATATACTCAAAATGAATGTTTTTTCTTTCTTAAATGTTCGAAAAAAAACTACCCTTTTGATTTAAAGTAGTGATTCGACGCGACTAATTTTCAAACACCTGCTTTTAAGGGTAATAATGAAAAAATATAAAAGAAAAATTACCAACATGCTAAATGTTTAATTAATTTTGAACTTAACTATTTTATTATATTTTATTTTTTAAAAAAAGAGTTAGTATATAATACAGGCCAGATCTCCAGATGGCATCCTATGATTTGTGGATCTTGAACTTTTATTAATATGCTTCTTGACTTTTCTTTTGCTTTAATTTCTTTAGGATAGGACAGATATTCAGACAATATAAAAATATCTTTGAGAGTGTTCTAAAGTGTGATGGAGCAATAGTGGTGCATTATTAGTCTTCCAATATTCATTATTTTATCAGTCACCATCACCACTTACCTAATTGATAACATCAATATATTTTTTTTTTAAAAAAAAATCAAAGATAAATATGTCTTGATTGTTCTTAAATTTTTATTTAAATATTATGTGTTCGAATATCTGCTGTTTTTATGCGAGTATATTATCGGGTGGTGGTAGGCAGATTCGATGAGGTTCTGATGGGCTTAAGGCTTGATTCCTACTGTGTTGTTGGAGTTACGGTAATCAAGTTGAATTGTATCTCCACAAGCATTTTAGCTGATTCAAGGGTATTTGCAAAGGCTAAAATAAATACTTACCAGCTTATTTACATATTTCGTTTTAAACTGCTGAAATTTAGTTGGTCTAAGTTAAAGTTATAAACAGCTTCCTACCAACTTTTACAATTTATCGATAAAATATAAATATCAAGTTATTTTCAACATTCGAATGTCATTTTCTTTGTTATTTTTAACTTTTGTTTTTTAAATTCTTTTAATTTTCTTGCTGTTTAACTTATAACTTATTTCCACTACCAAAATAGAATTTATTGCAGAATTTTAAATTCTTGAATTAGTATGTAAAAAACTCTTTTTTAATGATACAATAATTGATTAGTTGAGTGTATAAAATAAGATTATTCTTGAACAAACACAAATGTGTACAAAACTTGGAATATATCCACCCACTTTAAACTTTTTAATCCTGCCCAAAATGGGACAAAATAATTTGAAAAAAACAATTGTTTGGAGTGTGAAGTGATGAGCCAATTGTGAAGAAACCTTCACTTTCTTGCAAGCAACTTATGCAGCACTCATTCTTGTCCTAACCTGATAAGCTGATAAGGTTCTACTTCAATCCCATCTTCTTTCTGAAAAATTCTTATAATTTAAATTAATATCAGCTGAATCCAAATACGATATAATTGCTTCAGGTCTGATCAAACTCGTGCGAGTTAAAATTTTCGTGTTTTCTATCTTATATCAACACAAACCAAAAGAAACAGACAAGAAACAGCAGAAACCATTGACAAACAGAGGAAGAGCATCATTGTTTCATCTGTTACCTGGTAAGCATCCATGAGAGAAAGATCAATGATGTCAGGATTGTTGGTCTGAAAACCTGCAACGGCTTCGAACAATCCAAGGTTCGTCAACGACTGCCGCACGGTAAGAGCAGCCAATGTGTCATTAGTAAACAAGAAAAGAGGCCATGTTAGCCTCACACAGTTGAACCCCAAGCTCCTGATCTCCTCTGAGATCTTGTCCACCGGCTGCTTGCTCAGCCCCTCCGCCACCACGACCTCAAGATGCGATGGCCAGTTCACGCACGACAGCTTAACACGCTGCCCCGTCTCATCCACAATCCACCGGGAGTCGGTGGAGAGCGGCTGAGCCGCAACGGTGGAGACTGCAATCAAAAGATAAAAAACAAGACAACATAAGAAGAAACACAAGAGCTTCCCCATGTTGTTTGCCTTTGCTTCTTGCATATCAAGACTCTCTCTATGTCTCATTTATACTAAGATAGTTTCCAAAGTCACTGTCAGGACTAAAACGTGTAATATTTTTTTTGCAACTCCAACAATTTCATATCCTCTAAAGATATATATCGTTAGCAACAAGTGGGACAATAGTAATGTTTTTTGTTAGAACATATTTCCATACGACTCGTCCCAATTTTCCATTTTAGGTTCTTGGGGAGTTTAGTTGTCGTGAACATAATGTCTTGAATTGTAATTTAACCTAGTTTTTGTGCTAATTAAGGTAGCGTAGTGATTGATCTGTGACAAGAAGAGATGCATTGTAGCATGATTGATGTGGGAAGCACGCCAAGAAAACTATGACACAAAAAGTGTGTAACTGTAAAGAGATTGGAGCACTCTTGCTTTGGTTGTAAGGAATTGAATATTTAAGGTTGCAAGACTTGCAAGGCAATACTCATTCATGCAATAGCTTTAGACAATTACTGCTCCTCAGAGAAAGTAGAAACCTTAAGCATTCAAACAGATGGATTTGGATTTGGAAATGATTTCAAGTGAGTACATATTAAGTGTTGGTACCTCATTCCATAATAGGATCACGATTTTTATTTTCTAAAAAGGCATCTTGCGAAAGATAGGAAATTTTAGGACTTACAAGTCACTTAAGCTCTTTGAATAAAACCAATGCGAGACTTTTGCCTACATCATCAACCCAATAGATGAGGGGCTTGGGACAGCCACATGACCTCGTTCCCATAGATGACGCTAAATAATGCACCTTGCAACTCGATTGGAAACCCGTTGCATGCATGAGGTATTGTCTTTTCTAATTTTGTATGAGTTTTACGATTTTGTTCTAAAAAGACGCCTTTCTAGAGATAGGAGGTTTTAAGGCTTATATGCTACTTGAGTTTCTCGTCTGTAACTATTGTAGGCTACTTACCTACATCAATCCGTATTTCGAAAAAAATATAGTTCAAGAAAATTGAAAGATTTGAAATTCTCCGAAATACGAAATTATCCAAATAAATTAAAAAATAATTTATTATTAGGAAGTTCGAATGATAACTTCATATCCATCGATCCAAACAAAATGTAGAGATATACGACAAGGGAAAAATGTTTGGAGAACTGAGGATTAAAGTAGTCTTGATCATTTGATTAGGATGTTATGTCATTGGTTCTTGATCAGATTCAGTCACTAAAACTTGTGAGATGGAGATCATGTCTGCAATAGATTTTATGGTGTCAGCAATTTTGATCCGTTGTTTGTAGGGACACTGCAGTTGTTGTCGTTCGGATGGACAAGCGTACGCAGCTACTTGTATAATCACAACATTACCATTGTTAGATTGTATGTCAGTATCAACAGGAAATGTATCAGTCTTACAGCCCACAAGTGTAAGAACACTTCTTCACAACTGCTAACATTTGGTTCGATGCTTTATTTTAAATTTTGATGCATCTTTTATTTATTCAATATATATACGATATCTATACGAATTTGCATATATATGTTAAATGTAATAGAATATATAATAAAATTTGGGGATAATTACGAGTTATTTAATTTTTTATTATCAAAAAAATTATATTAATATAATTTTTTTAAATGTATTAATAAAAATATAATGAGTCGCGATTTAAGATTAAAGAATTATTTTTTTTTAAAAAAACAAGCCCAATAAATCACGACTTGGGCAAAAAATTTTTTTAAAGAAAAGCCCAAGTCGTAGCTGCCCTTCTTCCTCTCCAACAGGTTCCATTTCTCCGCCAAGCAAGAGAGACCCTAGGGCACGACTTGGGCTTGTTTTCCTTTTATTTAATTGAATTTTGAATAATTAATTATATAATTTCATTTAATTATATATAATTAACATATTAAAGTTACATTTAATCGAGTCTCAATTTTAAATTGCGACTCGTTATATTATTATTAATACATTTACAAAAATTATATTAATATAATTTTTTTTATAATAAAAAATTAAATAACTCGAATAATTATCCTACCCTTTCACGAGGTTTGGTGTAATTATATATAAATTTCTTGTGATTTGAAAACTTGTATTTATTATTCCTTACATTTGTTTCTATTTAGCAATAATCCATCTTTTATCCAAAGTTAACCAAATTTGTTAATATTAGCAAAAAAATTGAATGAAAATCTATATTTATGTATGCATTAGCATGTGAAGTTGTATAAAGTTAGATTGATCAGAAAAAAATGTGTTTGACCTACAAAAAATTAGTAATGTAGTGAAAATTATATAATTGGTGTTTATATTATTTTATCAAAAAAATCAAATATAAGTAGAATACATCATAATAATATATGACATGATGAAATAAAGCAAATACGACTGAAAATTAAAAAAGCTACACTGATGAAGAATTACGAACTCGTCGCTGCTCTAAAGCCATAATTGCCTCCGTACATACAAATTTAATTGCCGAGCACGATTTCAGAATAAAACCTCATTATCTCATGCGGACGACCACGAAGACACTATGTGCTAATCCATAATCACATTGTCAAAACTCTCATAACTTGTGGGAGTATAAAATGTATTTCTGAAACTCATGGGATATCACGACAAAAGTTCATTTTCTCAATGTGCCAACTAGAAAATTAAGGTTGATGACCCTTTAAATAGATTAAAGAATTTGATCATTATTAAAAAAAGAAAAAAAGTAAAACAAAATAAGTGGCCTATAATAAACTCAATTGTGAATAGGCCATATAAATATATAAAACGTAATGGTCAAATTTTTATTAGACCTCATAACATCTCAATTGAGTTATTATAATAATACTTTCATAAACATAAATAAATACAAATTAAATTCTCACATTAAATTGAAATAAAATGTTGAAAACAATTTTATAATTTAAAATCTTTTAAAGCTTATTTAACAAGTAATAAGTAAATATGAATTTTTATTTAATCATTTCACTAATATCGACAAATTTGGTGGATTTTGATTAAAAGATGAATTTTCTTATTAGACGAAAATAACATCAGGAGTATTAAATATAATTTTTTTCAACTATAAAAAATATACATATAATTACATTAAATCTCAAATAAAAATAATATAATTATCTCTCAAATTTAAACTAAAAAAATTCAATCCATCCAACATTGGACCACGAAATGTAAGATTTTGACTATATGGTATGTATGAATTCTAGTCGATTACTTCACCATTTCTTTTTTTTTTGTTTTTTAAGCAAGCATTTCTTGATATTGTTTTAAAAACCATGGGAACATATAATTGCCAACTTTGTCTATATATTAATTATTTTATACTATTTTTTTTATTTTACTTATAAAAATTAATTTTTATTTTTAATAGTTATTTTTTTTTATATTTTTAACAAAAATTTGGTTTATCAAACATCAAATCAAAATATCGCACAACAAAATTCGATAATTACTAAGACTGAACCGATTATTTCGTTTTTTAACATTCAAGAAAATATTTTAGTGTACCGAATCTTCAATTTAATTTTATGGAGACAGTATAAAAGAATTCGATTTGGGATTTACGATATTTAGTTTGATTTCGATTGTTAGTTTCAATTTAATAAACTAAAGTGAAACTGATATATTATTTTATTTATGTAACACTATTTTTTAATTTTATTACAAAAAGTAAATTTTAATAAATAACTTTTTTGTTGTAGTTAATATTTAAGTAATCAAATTATAACCAAAATATTAAGGGGGGAAAAAAGAGTAATTTTGGAACAGAACCTATTAATTTTGGTTTGAAATTTAATTTGATATTTTGCCGCATCAAATTCTTGGTCGGAATTTCTGCTACTTTTCGGAATTGCAGCAACAGGGACTTCGGCGGCGGCCGGGCGAAGGCAGGACCACTTCTGCGCCGCGACGGGGTGCGTTTAAGTTTGTCGCCATCGATGTGAATCAGGCAATTTGGTATGCATTTGTTCCGGGCCTCAGTTACTGCCGTCAATTTGAATTTTCTTCAAAATTGTGATAGTAGTCTTCCTGAGGTTTATTCACATTATTTAGGGGAAGAAGGAGGTGAACAGTAGAAGAGGCCAAGAACAGACGAGAATAGTTGATCCTACTTCTACTTGTATGCTCGCACGGGTTGGTTTTCTTGTTTTGTCCCTGTGTTTTCTTCCAATTTCATATATGCTCTTTGCTGAATACCTGGTCCAGCGCCCACTCCTTACTTGATTCCCGTTTACACAAAGTATCGAACACTTGGGCTGCGCCCTTCTGCGCCCCTTCCACTTGATCGCAGCTCACACGAAGCGTCACTTCTTGTAATTTATCCTATTTGAATGTATTTACGTTATTAATCGCTGTTGTACGATAAGTTCGTGATTTTGGTGTTTTTGAGATCCTCGAGCAGAGAAATTTCTAGAAGAACAAGGAGCATCTAGAGAGAAACAATGTAAGTTTTTAATATTTTAGCTTAAAAGTATAGGAATCTTGTGTGTGATCTGATATGATTCATAGTTGATTGCTTCAGTTTCTTTTGCAACGAGAAGTTTCCGTTCTGAATTATTTTATTCACGTTGGCTGCATTTGTGCATGCTGGCTTCAACTGTTGTTTCCAACATAAAGCGTCGGTTTTGAATTACTATTCACATTTGCTTCATTGTTGTATGTTGGGAATTAGACATTTGCATAGTTGCATTCTTAAAATTTTAATCTGTTTTTTGAAGAAATTTACGGGGGGAAGTTGAATATATAGTTTTATCTTGCTGAAATCAGGGGAGCCGTCAAACTGGAACTTCGTTCTCCACAAAATGTCAATGGCATTGCCGCTGATCCGCAGCCTGATTGGAGTTTTGACAATTTGTTGTCAGAGCTTGATGCAATAGACGAGAAGCTCAATGTAACTCTAGATTTTCCTGTACCTTTTACTAAAACGCAACCTAGGTATGTCTTTAACTTTTCTTGTTAGTTGACATATAATTTGTGATAGTTTATGCTCTACATATATTTTACAGAAAATTGAGAGCTTCAAAGGACAGTTATCGTGGCACGAGGGGATTTGTAATGCATGTACCTGACAATGAAATTGACTACACCGACAATGATAGTGAAGAGGAGGCTGATCATTCGACCATGGTTTCTGGCAGGAGATTTGCTTGTGATGAACTGTATATAAGGTTCGTGCTTGACTAAATGATCATTTGAAGAATAAATGAGGGCAAAGAAAGTACTAAACATAAAATTCGAATTACAGTCATTATTAGAGGTGTTAATTAATTATGTCTTGTTTACCTTCATGTTTTTCGTACAGTCATCTTCCAACCATCTGAACTCCCTCAATCCAAATAAAGCAAAGGAAGAAAATGAAGATATGTAATAAATCCGCCTCTCTGTCTCGCATGAAATAAGATAAATATAAAACAAGAGATACAAGTCAAGAAGATCTATTCAGCTGGCATGAGCTGCTTTGTTGCAGTGGTAGAATGTGAAGCAGTGATAGACAGTGTGGAAGACTCACTAGATTATCTTTTTTCCTTATGTTTTTTTTCCATGTTAGTATGCTGACAACATTTATGAATCTTATAAAACATCTAGACATGTCTTAATATTTCATTACTGGATACATACGCATGGTTTCACTATCAAAGTTAAACATCTAGACATGTCTTAATATTTCATTACTGGATACATACGCATGGTTTCACTAACAAAGTTCAATAGGAAAATAGACTACTTAATGTTAAGTATTCAGAAGATTAAACAAAGAACGGGTTAACTAGAGGTTGTTTACCCTATACCACAAGACAAGCCAAAATGATATAAGTAGCAGTAGGAACTGTCTCACGCAGGTATGTTCTTAGAACTGTTTATGATGTAGAGTCTGTACTTTCATCATTGCTATTAAAAAGAAGCTTTAAATCTATTGGATTTTTTTTCGTCTTTTTTAATTAAGATGAAAATAGGTTTTGAATCTGTAGCACAATTCATATATTCGAAAGAAATTCAGAATTTTATTCAATAGATGTATCTAGGGAGAATTCGCTTTGAAGCGACTATTCCCTAGACACACATGTCGTGTTATTTTACAATTGAATCAAATTAAAAAAGACCATGAAATTGTTATTTGTCCTCCAATTTGATTAAAAACTTGGACATTTATAATAGTTTTGGTTAGTGCACATCCGATGCTCAATGCTTTTCTTCCCTTTTTTTTTTTTGGCAGTGATGATTCTGAAAATGAGATGCCTCTTCAGTGTCATCTGATGGATAAAGTGGGATTAGCAGAAGGTGCACTCCATGAGCTGACACATGAACTTCAGCTTAGTGTATCGGTGGGTTGAAGTACTTATGCTTAACAACTCTGAACTTTCTGTTTCCGTCAATTCTAATCTGACTGATGAAGGCATGAATTTGACTTCACTAATTCGCTGGTCTCACTTGTTTAAATGCATTTTCGCTTGAGCCTTTCTTTCTATAATTTTGTCAAAACATATCTGAAGCTCATGAAAAGCTTCATTCTCATTTGAAGGTAGTTATAGAGTATCATATGGTACAGTCAATATGAGAGGATAGCATACAACATTGAGGGCTGCCTATGCCCAGAAGCAATGAATCATTGGCCTTTTCATGGCTTTGGACTTCAGAATTTTCAATGCAGCGATCATATTAATATCACTTGGCAGAGCATGAGCTGAAATAACTTTCTGTTGTTGCTTGATATTAATCTTTGTTGTTGCCTTCTGCACAGGAGGAAGTGAGATCCAAAATATCATGTTTGGAGACGAAGCTGGTTAATGAAAGTGAGAAATTTGCCTCTTCGATAACTAAAGTAGATAGAGATAGAGAACTCCAGCAGGAAAGAGAGAGAAAATTTGATTTGCAGTATCAACGCACAATGTAAGATGTTTAATTCTTGGTATCTAAACTTTTTCTATTTAATGTTGAAATAAGTTGATGTGGACTCTAGTTCTTCATACATGTTGAATTTTTTCCACTAAAAATGCCCATTCAGTTTCAATCTGAGAATGGCAGGTTTGAAGTACCATAGATGTTCCTTGTGCTGGTCTCATCTATCTCTACATGGAACTTCTGAAAGCTGGACATGACCAACAAATAGGATTTATAGATATATGATATTGATAGAGATAGTAGACAGATAAATGATGTCGATTGGGGGGAGATCTTGATATAAGTTTATTTTTCTTTTAGAATTTGAAGAAAGTGGTATCTTACAGTTGTGTTCTTTTTATATATACAGAGTTATGGTTGATTTGAGTAGAGTGCTATGCTGATGTCTTTTTTTAACTGTGAAAGTGCAGAAGCACTCGATAATCACCTTACAGCTGTACAGAGGGATCATGAGCACATATCCCAACAAGAAGAAAGAAGAATACGGGATGATGCGGCTCGTGAGGAGGCTAAAAGAAAGGAAAAGGCCCTTCAGGAAGAAAAATTGCGGCAGGAAAAGATCAAAGCAGAAGAAGAGGTTCTCTCCTATGTATCTCAATTTAATTGAAGTTTTCCAAGTTTTTGGTCTTGCCGCACTGTGATACATTTTCTTTTTCTAATTTGATGGTTCTGAGAATTTGATCTTGGTGATATCGTATCTTCCACTTATGTCTTGTTTCGTAATACATCTGCTGGTTCTAACGGAGATTTATTGCGGAACAATGCAGGCCAGACTGAAAGCCGAAATGGCTGAGAGAGCTAAAGCAGCAGCAGAGAAGCAAGCTGCAGAAGAAGCTGCAGCGAAACGTGCTGCTGAGACCTTAAGGAATACTGCTCAGAATGCAGCGCAAGATTCTAAGAAAACTCTTGGGCTACCGAGTTCTGGACTTGATGTTAAAAAAGAAGTCCAATCATCAGGTTTCTGTATGCTTCTCTGCAAATACGAGTACTTGTCATTGTTGATTTCATTCTCATGCGATATTGGCAAATTTTTTGCAGCAAGAAATGTAATTAGGGCTTCAGAAAATGCTCTTGAACTGGAAAAGCGAAGGCAACAAATTTATGAAGAATTATCTGCAAAAAACAAGGATCTCAAAGTGAGGGCTAATCAGGTAAACCATTACAACGGAAATGATTTTATTTCTGAAATTCCATAGTTGCTTTATCCTATTAATTCTTAAATGGACGGCATATGTATCAAATAACTGAATTTGCAGAATTTGTCAAGTAACAGTAAAGTATACTGGGTTCTCGAACTGTGGACTGATGAGTATTTCATGTTAAAATGATCTGTCTTAGCTCTTTCCTAGAATTCATAATCTTACGTTGGTTTTCAACATTGCCCAAAGCCATATACATTTGCATCTTGGGAACAATCAATGGCTGTCTGTTCTATGCAGGATTATCACAGACATGGACAGCATATAGGCAGACAAATTAAAACAATCTCGGCTACTGTAGAAAATGTCAGGTGAGTAGGATTAAACCAGCCCTCTGCTTGCAGTAAATGTTTTCTAATACACAGCTTTAGCATCCTTTATTTTTCGCATCAAAGCCTTAAAATTTCTGTATAATCTGTAAAGACATTTGGTATTCGTTTGATCCAGAACAAGAGCAGAAGAATTAGTGAAGCTGATTAGCAGTCCAGGATGTCCTGAATCCATCAGTATCCAGTTATTTGCTGAAAAGGTTGTCATTGACTAATAGGCGAATGTATTATGTATTTTCTGTTTGCGTTATTGGCTTTGGAATGAAAATTTGTATTTACTGTATGTAAGGTACGAAAACCTTATCATGCTCATAATAGGCTGGAACAGATGTCCTTACTTACATGGTACATTGTGTTTGCAGATAGTCTCCAACTGCACAAATCAAAGGAGCTCCAATGCCATATTTGCTACTAGTCGTGTCATTGTTCTCGTAACATCTAAGGTAAAAAATACTGTAAATCGTCCCGTTTCTACTTGTTGTATAATTAGTTAATATAGTATTTAAGTAAGGTTATTAGATAACACATTTTTCTGTGGCATGATTGTCACTTCCCTTAAAAGAATCAAGCCACTTGAAATGGTTCAGCCCCAATAATGATCTAGAATCAAGATTAAGCAAAACTTTGATTTTTTGCATGTTTACCCCTACACATTTTTGTATAACGACTGCTGCCAGCACTTTAGGCTACCATATCTTCATTCCAATGTGTTTTACCACATTATAATAAGATGGAAAATTTTCAAATAAATCACCTATAATAGAAACATAATATTCTTTCATAATAATCTTATTAAAATATATATCTATAATATGTTTATATTTCTTGAGTTGTTCAATTATGTATGGTATTTCAGCAATAATTTCCCATGGAGTGCACTTATATAATCCATGTTTATATTCTTTTGCTCTCACTTGTGTGTCTCTGGCGTTCTATCTATGACATGATATTTGGACATATTTTGAGAATTTAATACATAATTTGAGCATAATAATTCTATTTTCGTCTTTGCATATGTATATAATTTAACTCTACCCAAAGCCTGAAACCATTCTTGAGAGCGGCATGCCCTGACTTATCCCTCAAGGGTCTTTCTAGCGTTGCAGACATAGGGCGTTATGATTGCGGAAATTTATAGCAGTTGTTAGTTAAAAAAATTGCAAGTATTGATCAGTGCTGCAGAACGATATATAACTGTTCTCCGGTCCTGATTTACACTTTGGCAACCTTTTCAAGCATAGATCCCGCTGGCCATGGATGTTCTGATTGCAGAGTTGAACAGAGTTTGCATCTACACAGTTCCAAAGCACATAAGTTACTCAGAGGTGATTCATCTAACTCGATGTACCGATAACTTGTTATTTGTATAAACTTTCAAGTTGTGTATCTTGTCTGTCAAGCTGTCACATCGTATGAATGGGTTCATCAAGCTCAAGAGCACCTCATATACTTGACTCTCATTTTACGTTGTGCTAGTTGAAAAAAATTATCTAAATTCTAGAGTACGCATTGGCTTTGGAAAGTAGGTTCCATTGATATCAAACTTTCTTTACTCATTCAGGACGAATTTAAAACCAAAGATGCTTACTTCAAAGCTATTGGTTATGAGGAAGAAAATGGGAAGATTGAGAGTATCGATGATTATGTTGAAAGGTTGAGTTGTTATATGAAACTATATGGAGCTATTGTGCAGGTTTGCTCCTCCTCCATTAGTACCTGAAATTTTCAAGAAACTGCACTGCTCATTTTTCTGGCCTGATACAACGGCAACACAATGTTTTGACATTCTTGTTTGTTATAACAGACTGAAGTTGGAGGCTTTCAGAACCTGCATGGACTTAGAGAAGGCTGGGCATGGCTTGCAAGATTCTTGAATTCCCTCCCGGCAAATCTGTACACTGCAGTTGCACTGCATTCATTTCTTGAAGTAAGTTGACATTGAAATCTTCTTCATACCACTTGAGAGTCATTTACGCGATACCAATACAAAAAGATTTTGGTGTCCAGATGGCTGGATTCACACTCTACCGGAGATACAAGAATCAGTTTGAGAAGTTACTTCACATCGTTGCTCGTGACTTTCTGAATGCATTGAAAGAAGGCGGTTCTGAGTCATGGAGCGCCAAATTGAGCAAGGTCAAAATGTCTATTCGAGATTACATTGAGTCAAACCAGTTCAGAAAGGAACCCGAGGGATTGCAGCTAAGAGGCCATCTGGAATCGAACGATTTTTACTGATCTTCAGTCCTCGGCACACCATCCGTCTGATGTCAGTTGATTATGATCATTTGTGCCGGTGAAACATTGATTTCTTATTAAGAAATGTTAGGCTTTTACAAATTGTATTATACTATTGTATTTTTTTACTTAATAAAAATTGCCTCAACCGAAAAAAAAAAAAATGTCAGGCTTTTAGTCAAGTAGACTAGTGTAACTGACTTCGTCAACCCCATGTTCTTGCAACATATTAGATACTCTTACTCATTAGGTTGACATGTTGACCTTTCTTCATTTCTTCATTTTTCTTTTTTTTATCTAAAAACAGGAATTAATCGTAATTATTGGAATCATTTTTGCACTACTCATTAAGGGGGTGTTTGATCATTCCTATACTATAAATAACTATAGCCTAAAACTTATAATAAATTGATATATTTTATTTTGATAAATAAAATCAATACAAAATTTAAGATTATGGCTAATAAAAATTTGGTATAATTTTAGTTGCGGTGGGAATGTTCACAACGATTTTTAATTATGGTTAATGTTTTGATATTGTTTGTAAAAAATTATAGTTAATAGTGCTGTGTGGTTGTGATTACTTAAAATTGAATACAATTATTCATTTTTGCTTATGACTAGTTATCGTTGCACGCGATTTAAATTATAAAATACAATAAATTATAATTATAAATTATAATAAATATAGAGAGTAAGGTGGGAGAGAAATATTGAGTAATGGGCAGTTAAGAGAAAAAAATATATAATTACAAGATTATTAAAAAATATTAAAATTAGTGATCTGATTATTCTTTTTAATCGAAACAAATGAAATAAATAATAAATTTAAATATTAAAAAATTAATATGACAAAATCTTTTTTTTTATAATAGTATAAAAAATTTACTATGACAAAGAGCTGCAAAATAGGTTAGAGTTTGCTTTTACCCCATCTTTCATCAAATCACTTCTCTATAGTGTTTGTATAATTATTTAACCAGAATTTCAACAAATATTTGAAAATAATACAAGTAATTTAATTTATTTTCGAGATCTACTCTTCAAGCACTTGTTTTTGTCTTCTCTCATATATACATTCTTTCCCATATCAAATATATATTTATTTTGATGTTCTGAACAATATTTTTATTGAATTAATATATTAATATAATTAATAATAATAAATAAATTATATAAGTAAGAGAACTTATTTAGTAAAAACTTGTCGACGATAACTCAATCTTAGAATTGATTGATTCAAATTGGGATGACTGATAAGTAAAGAATTTTGGCCCTAATGAAATTAAAAAAGGTGAAACAAACAAGAATTCTTGTTAGGTATTTCGTTTTTATCTTTGGTATTTGTCTCCGACCTTGGACTCCATATATTGATCTGCCGGGGTATGATCTCCTCCTGTTCTCGCGATTTCAATCCTCAACTTGCAATCTCCATCTTCCTTGTCTACCAACTTCTTGGGTCAATCTCCATCATCAGTTTGGTGGGTTCAATTTAATCTTTCATCTGATCAGTGTTTGAAGGTTCTTCCCTAATTGACAAAACCAATCAAAAACCCCAATCTCTGTTGCTCAGCTGTTGTTGATCTTGTTGTTCTGATGATGGGCTTTTAGTTTTGTATGGAAGAATTTCTGTAGTGGGAGTTTGGTTTTTGTGGGAATTGTAGTGTTTATTTTTGCATAATATTGAACGATGGCGAGCGCCAGCGATGAAGAGAACGATGCCGTCCTAAGCGATGTTGAGGCCGATGAGCCGGTTCCTGTTGATATTATAAACCCGGAGAACATATCTGTGGAGAAATTCAGGGAAATTCTTGCGGAGCTCGATCGTGAGAGAATAGCTCGTGAGGCGGCGGAGAACGCTAAGAATGATCTCCAGGTTTCGTTTAACCGGCTTAAAGTGCTGTGCCATGAAGCGATCAAGAAACGGGATGAGTGTTCGCGGCAGCGGGATGATGCTTTGCGTGAAAAGGAGGAAGCTTTGAAGAAATTGGAGAGTGTTGGTGGGGAGTTGAGTGAAGGTATTAAGTTGAAAGAAGATTTGTTGAGGCAAAAAGATGAGGTTTTTAAGCAACTGGAGGAGGTGAGAAAAGCCAGAGAGTCTATGAGGGTGGAGATGGAGACAGGGTCTTCGATGCTAGTGAGTGGCATGGAGAAGATATCCAGGAAAGTGAGTAGTTACAAGGAGTTTGGAGGTAATGGGTTGCCAAAGTCGAATAAGTACTCAGGGTTGCCTGCAGTAGCTTATGGTGTGATTAAGAGAACAAATGAGATCGTGGAAGAGCTTATGAGACAGATTGAAGTGAGTGTCAAGTCGAGAAATGAGGCCCAGGAGTTGGTCGAACAGAGGAATTATGAGATTGCCATTGAGGTTTCACAACTTGAGGCTACTATTAGTGGGTTGAGAGAGGAAGTAGCTAAGAAAAGTGAGGAAATCGAGAGTTTGAAACGGACCATAGATGAGAAGGATAGAAAGTTAGCTGAATTTGAAAGAGAGTCTTCCGAGAAACAAGAAGGAATGGAGAGAGAACTTTCAAGGTTGAGGCTATTGGTGAGTGACTATGAGTCAAAGACGGAGACACAAAAACCCTTGTTGATTGATCAACTGAATTATGTGTCCAGAGTGCACGGAGAGATGTGTAAAGTTATGAAGATAGTTGATGCTAAGAAGTCGTCAGAATTATCAGAATCATTGTTCCTTGCTCAAGAAACAAATATGGAGGAAAATATTAAGGCGGCTTTAGCAGGAATGGAATCCGTAAATGAGTTGAGTAAAATTGTTGTCGAGAAAACAAGAGACTTGGTAGAGGAGAGGACTCGTGAAGTGAAAAGTCTAAATGAAACTATTGACCAACTAATGAAGGAGAAAGAACAAATTGGGTCTTTATTAAGAAGTACATTGTCTAGGAGGATGTCTGTGGACTTATCATCTAAGACCAACGAATTGTTTAAAGTTGCAGAAAATGGTTTAAAGGAGGCTGGGATAGAATATAAGTTCAGCAAATTTCAGGGTTCTAAAGGTAAAATGAGTCCTGACGAGGTTGAAGAAAATGAAGTATATGCTCTGGTATGTGGATTTTCAAGCATTAACTTCCGCGCTTGTTCTTACTTTTCTTCTGCAGTCGTTAATACTCTTCTCCATGTTAGGCTAGTGCATTGGAGAATATAATTAAGCAGTCTCAGCTTGAGATCATTGAGCTAAAACATTCGGTTGAGGAACTAAGGTATCTTGTTCAAATTTTATTTTGTTCTGCTATCAAGTTTTTTAGACAACTTAGATATTAGGACTCTCCATTGATGTTTCCCATTGCTAATTTATTGAATAAAATATTGACACAAATATGCTAATTGCCTACAATGACAATATGTTTTTGATGCTTGATCCATCCTGGCATGGTTTTAAATGTGCGCCTAGGCAGCCAGGCAAGTGCAAGATTAGGCGTGTTCTATAGGATTTGACAAGGTCTGCATCTTAGCGCCCATCATGGCTCGTGGGTTCTTTTTTTTTTTAATCTTTGTTAAAGAAAACCCTAATGTTGTGCTTGGACTAACAAACTTGTTGCAAATAAAATCAAATTCATGAGGTCCCATTTTGAGCTATGTTCTTGTCATTATAATGGATTTCAATTTCTAATATTGTGTCATTTGGAATAATTCCCCAATATTCTTCCCTCTGAAGGCAACTTAAAAAGGTTTGCAATATCTTTTAGTCAAGATAAATGTCAAATATGGGTCAAACAAGCCAGCAGCAGTCAGAAAAACTCCAGACATCTTGTCTCTTATTCTACTGTTCAGATAGGAGGGTAATCTGGTCCAAAGGACTCTGCCTCCAGGGCATCAACAACACCAATGTGGTTGTACATATTTCAATTGGGCTTGTTGCATTTAGGAACAGTTAGGACTTATGTTAGTGTTTTCTGCTGAACCTTTAAAACTAGATTCGTTCAAATGTATATTTGTGTTCTTTTGGTTGAATTATGTTTGAGTTTTCGAATTTACTGTCTGTAGGTTATATTTGTTGACAGACTAAGTTGTCTTGTTATCTTTAAATTTTTTATCTATGCTTTATACTGTTGAAATTATGTATGCGGAGAAACACAGCTATGTGCCTTACTTCAAAACGCACGTGCCTTGCACCTAAGCCAGGACATCCTTGACACTTGCTCACCTAACAACTATATATTCAGTGAAATTTGAATGTTACTTGGATACCCTTTTTTTAATAGGCAAATTATTTGGTGAATGGATCTGAAGAAATGAAGTCTTGTACCCATCTGGGAATACAATTGATATCATCTTCTCAAAACTCAACGAATTCAAACAAGTATTCATTACATACAAGCTTGTTGGCCTTGGAAACTGTATAACTGCTATAGCTTATGCATCAAGCAAAAGCAGACTAAATATTTCAAAATTAAATAGCCACTGTAACTGACTACTATAATATGAACAGTAGTTGCTAAGTTGTATTTTGTGGAACTCTGGTCATGCATAATTGCAAATAACTTATTTAGATGTTGCAGTACTTCTGAACTTTTCCTAACTGATAGTGTGGTGCACGTTTAATGTTGTTAAATTAAGGGCAGAGTCAAATTTATATAAGGAGCATGTGGATACTCAAACCAAGGAGCTCAATCAGTGGAAACAACGTGTAGAAGAGCTTGAGGAGAAGGAAAGAGTGGCTAATGAAAATGTATGTTAGAGATTCTGTGTCATTGATGATATCAACCATTTAAAAATTCCGACTCTCCGAATCATCTCTATCTTCTTTTGATGGTCTGGAATTGCATAGAATTGGTATTTAATTCTTGCTAGGCATCATGTGTCATTCTAAATCTAGTCCTCTATTTTCTGATCAAGGTTGAAGGGCTTATGATGGATATTGCTGCTGCTGAAGAAGAAATCACACGCTGGAAGGTAGCAGCACAGCAAGAAGCTGATGCAGGAAAAGCAGTTGAAAAGGACTATATGACACAGGTATTGTGAAAATATGGTGATTGTGCTATCTTTTGACTTGTCATTGGTGGTCATCTTCATGGATTTGACTGATTCCATCCGTTCGATTATCTTTCTTCTATTCTATTATTTATCATGTTACCACACATTTTCAAGGAAATTGATGGATATGTAGAAAAAAGTAGGTTTCTGCAATGTAGCTAAAGTTTTTTTCTTGAGTTGTAGAAGGAATGCTGTTCAAAATTTGATTGGTTTCTTCTGTATCTCTGTATTCATAAAGCACAAAGCTTTTATGAATTTTGGCTTTATCAATATCCTGTCAAGTTACCTGTGGCACGGACTGCTCAGCTTTGTGATTTACTATTGGTAATGAATTTGTATGGTTGCTGCTGAGATTGTTATCATTATTTCAATTACAATATGCTTTTCTATTTACTTTAAAGTTGCTTTTTGGTTATAGTTCTTATGCATCCAAATAGTTCTCTAACCTGTTTATTATTAAGATGAGACAACTTGGGGTTACTCGTGCCACTTTCCCTTTTGGATGTTGTATACCATTTTCTGACATTGAGATTGAGAAGTCATTAGGTCTTAACTTAGTTCTCCAGCAAAGTAAGACATGAATTTGACTTCCTTAGCTTGCGTCTGTACATATGCATGAGAGGGGTGGGTTTCCTCTATTCTGGAACTTATACATAGGAAGAAAATATATTAAGGAAGGTGGAGAATTTGCCTTATTATAAGAAAATTCAAGCCCGATCATGTTTACAGTAACTTTAGTATTGATGCAACCTTTTCCATCAGAAGTTTGCAATTAACCTATCTATTAGGACCATAGGTTTACATATGAAATGATAAATGGATTCTTCTGCTTAAACCATCTGCTTCTCCTATATTTGCTCATAAGATGGCCTTGTCTAAAAGATGTTTACTCACTTCCCTTATAAGGAGAAAACCTTGAATTTGTGTGGGGAACTAGGCATACCAATTTACTTTCTGTCGATTCATCCCAACACTATACTAATTCTAAAATTACGTTGAAAAGGGACAGTAGATTGTCCTTATTATGACCATTTTGATTGAATTTCAATTTCTATGGCTCTGCAGTTGGCATCAGTGCGTCAGGAACTTGAGGAGGCTAGGCAAGCTGTAATCGAGTCAGAGAAAAAGCTAAAATTCAAAGAAGAAACGGCGGAAGCTGCCATGGCAGCAAGAGATGCAGCTGAAAAGTCGTTGAGATTAGCGGATATGAGGGCGTCCAGGCTGAGAGATCGGGTGGAGGAGCTCACTCGCCAACTTGATGAACTTGATACCAGAGAAACATCAAGAACTGGTCTAAGGAGGCTACGATATGTCTGCTGGCCGTGGCAATGGCTTGGCTTGGACTATGTAGGCGCCCGTCGGCCTGAAATACCACAACAAAATGCCAATGAAATGGAACTTTCTGAACCACTTCTTTGATTCTTTTGCCCGGTGACCCTTTTTGATTTCCTTTTCGTGCTGGCTTCTTTTGTATCTGTTGTGAATCTCCGATAATTGAAAAGATACGACCATAGGTAATAGCAAAATCTTCCTTTTGAAGACGTCAATTTAGTTGTACATTATTACGACCCGTATATTCATTCTTAGTTAATTGTTCAAGTGAGGAGAGACTTAATGTGGCTTATGCTGACTGATTTCCCAGTTTTATTAATAGAGATTGAAGTCACGTCAGTTTTATTGTCTAGTTAGCTTAGTGACATTGTCAAGGGCGGAGTGACCCCGCCCATCTTCTAATCCTTTTTGTTTTCTTCTGATGTGAAGAGGAGAGAATTGCTTGCTTCTTAAGGAATTCCTCAGAGGTATAGAAAAGAAAAAAGCAGAATAAAATTCTTAAAGGTAGGGATCATAAAATACCAAACCATCCACTGTAAAAACAGATTTTGGAATGCTTGCTGAGTTTGTCACTATAAAGTTAAAGACATTCCATTCTCTTTGTTGGAATGAGAAAATTGGAACACTGGATCGTTCACCAACAGATGGACACCTACGAAATTAGAACTGGTGTCCAACTTTTCAGAATAAAATCAAAGAAATCAATACAAAGGGTAATACAAGTTCAACCATGACAAGAAAGTTATAATCTTGAGGTTCATGACCAGCAAATAATGATCAACCCTGCTCAGGAATGGTGAAAAACACTGCACCATTTTTGCTCTCTGTTCCCTTTTTTCTCTCCCTATCACCTCTTTGTCTCACATTTTTTTCCGATCAAAACTCCAGTGGGAGGGCCCGTGACCACGATCTCACAATGCGCATACAACCAATATGAGTACTGGAAAAGGCCTCCCAGTTTAGACCTTGTCCTAAACATACCCCTGATCTCAAAGTTAATTCTTCCACCCTCCATCTGTCTCTGTAGCTCCATGCTATGTCCCATTGAGAGCCTCACCTGGCTAGCCACCATGTGCACAGTGGCAAACCTGGATTCCATCCTCATCACAGAAAATGGATTGATGTAATGTGTGGCGATGAAGTTCTTTTCATAGTAAAGATCCAAGATAACGTAGCTGAAATCAATGTTCACCTTGGTATTTGGATTGGTGAAGTTGGCTAGCAAGGTGACATCGGCATTGAGTAGATAGCCCATGTCGAGGTAGGCGGCATTGAATGTGCCGGTGGAGATGTCGAACCTCGGGTTTCGTGGCCGGAACACAAGGTAGACTATGAGGATAATGAGGCCACCAACAATGATGATTATCCAGAAGAGTGTACAAAATGCTGCCACCAGCCAGGCTACAGGCCTTGTCCGTCGAGACATGGGTGCCCGTAGAAAAGGATGATGGTGGTGGTGGCCCGAATGTCCTTGTGGAGCTGAATGCTGGCCACCTCCAGAAGGCTGCGAGCCGAGTGGCTGAGAATGCGGCTGTTGAGGCCTGGATTCTTGGCGGGGTTGAGGTGGTGCATTAACTTGATCCGGTGGCGGTACCTTCACTTGTGGCTGAGGCTGCTGGATTGGGGGTTGAGGCCTTGGACCGTGAGGTGGTTCTATTGAAGTGTGGCTCTGTGGCATTGGAGGTTGAGGTGTGGGGCCATGAGGTGGTTCTATCGACGTGCGGCCCTGCGGCCTTGAGCGCGGAGGTCGTGTTTGTGGGGTAAACTCGAGTACTGGATCGCTCTGGCGTGGGAGGAAGTGAGGATTTGTCTCACGTTGGCGGTACATTGGGATGTCCAGGAATTGGAGTGGGGAAATGAAGTGAGAAGGGATGGCAACAGAGTGTATTGAGTTTTGTTCTTTGGCCAAGAAGCAAAAAAGTGGCTTCAAATGGCAACTGGTACAGTGGTACTAGTAGTAGTAGAATTCCTGGAGAGGGAAAGAATCAGACATTAGTTAAGCATGGAAGGCAAGTAACCAAATTGATGCCAAGTGAAAAAGTATAGTCCCTGTACAGTGGTAAACCCAGAATAGTATATAAGAACAAACGGGGCCTTAAGGAATACTTATTACAGAGTCTGTAGCTTTTGAGAACCTTTTGGATTTAAATTGGAACTGAGTGGGAAGATCCAAAAGGTGCTCAGATTAACATGTAATACAAGAAAGGAACTTTCAGCAGCAAGTTGGACAGGTAGAGCCAAAGTTTTTAGATATTAATCTTTGCTAAGGAAATGGTCTTGATGGTTAACAAGAGCAAATGAATGTTTGTTGCACGTGAATATTGGTCGATGGGCAGATTCTATAAATTGTTTGAAGACAATGCTGAACAACAAGCATAAGTAGTGCCACTAGTTCAAACATTGTGGAATTCCATATGGGAAAAACAAAGTTGAACTGATTTTGAACTATTTATACTTCATAAGCCCTGACATAAGAAGGGCTCTGAATGGTGCTGGGATGTGAATACAGGGAGTCCTGTATATGCAGTCACTATCCACAGTGAAGGGAACCTTAAAGTTTACAAACATTTAAAACCCAGGGACTCGAAGTGTTTTGGTGGAAATTCAAGTTTGTCATGAGATTGTCCTAATATATGAATACAAAAGTGTACAAGTTTAATTTCTGTAGATAGAAAAGGAGGATGGGATGTACTTCAGGAAGACGATGCAGGTGTTTGTGTCGAACTGTGTTCTTATTGCTTGCATTGTTCAGCCAAGTAACTCCAATTCCTCGTATCAATCATGCACTGATATCGGACAGATTTTCATACTTCGTCGATAGGTTTCCTCTCTTCCAGTAATGACAAGTTTCTCTCCCACATCAACAAACTTATCATCTCCCCGTGCAATTTCATATGCCCGACCAATCCGTTCCTCTAATGTTTTCACCAATGTCTTCTGCAAGATTCTCTGACATTTGTGGCATCCCCAATATCTTATTGCTGCTCGGAACAACTTGAACTAATTAACACTCATGGTCGAATATAGGAGGATAGTTCTACAGATTTTCACCATATATTGGTAAGCAAATGAAAAGAGTTACACTTCAATAGTTAAGCAAAAACACAGAAGGAACCAGCATTATTTTTTACTTTATCAGCATTCTATTTTTAAGTTTCAGAAACGTACCTGGTCTGAATATCATTTTGTTGCTAGAGATTTTTGCTTCCTTAGAAATTGCTTCAATGCTTGCTACCAACATCTTTCATGACTCTAGAGATTACTGTTGGATCTTCTTTGGACCATATTGAAACTTGGTTCTCAATCCCGCACTAGTTAGCTACAAAAAGAAATGGAATTTGTTCATTATAGAGGGAAAGTGTGATAAATGATGTCAATATAATGCCATTGATGAGCTTTTGGAGTGAATATGCATATGCTTTCCATCCATAGCAGAAGGATTGCATTATATTTGAGTAAAAACAGAGAGTGCTGAGAGACAAGGGATGTGATTGTGGTGTAATTGGCATATGCGAGACTCACTGTAAGCAATTAGGAGTCAAGGCGCAATGAAGTGATTTCACAAAAGAATCTAAACAAAGTCCGTGCACTAATGCAGTTGCTTCTTAGAATGATCAAATAGAATTAGAAAGATAAAGACAGAGATTGGTCTATGTCTGGCTTCGTGAGTTAGTACAAGGAAGAACATTAGAGAAACAAGTGAATATATTAAACCCACTGGTTTCTTACATAAGAGATCCTGTAAACTCACAAGAGATTCTACGAACTCAAAAGTTTGATGTTGTAAGAAATAAGCCGACAATAGCAAGCATATAGTACAGTATAGAAGTTATGATAAGCAAAGGCCAGAAGTAGAACTGTCAAATTACCTAAGTACATTATTGACTTCAGCTGACATTATTTGAAGTGATAGAGAACAAAAATATCATTTAATCACCATACCATGGCAGCTAATTTCCATAGATGAATATGAACCTCTCAGTTAAAACTAGTATGCAATCAGAGGCTCGTCAATATGTTTTAAAATGAAAACAAAAAATAGGGATGAACATAAAAAATGAGATATGACTCAACCACTTCACCTCCAATCGAGGACAGGGGCATAGAAAGGTGTCAGCTGCATCAGATGCAGGGGGGCATATAGCTACCCAACTCTGGAAGTATTTAAGCAAGTGGCGGGCAGATCCGCTGACCCAAAAGACGAAACTTTTACACCGTTGCACATTCCATTCATCAAGAAATGGTTAGAGGGCTCATTCCTGCATTGACCGATAATCAAAGAAAAACATAAGTACAGAAAAGACAGGAAACTGTATCATCACACCTTTTCATAGTATCATAACACACTGTAAAAGGATAGGAATAGATCATATTCAGAGATTTTTTTTTGGGCAGCACCCGACTCCTGCCATAAAGAACTGCTATTGTGCTTCACTCATCAGTTTATATTTTCACTTCAAACTGTTAATACCAACTCAAGCACATTACCGTAAACGCAACGTCTTCAAAATCAGTTGGCTAGATCTACATATAAGGGTCTGATAGCACAATGCAACAAGTCCAACTTTTCTTAATTATGAAAGGCATGCCTCCAAGGATCAAAAAGAAGCAGCAATTTTGCAGACCTGCTAGTTCTGTTCCTAAAGGTGGCATAATAAATGCCTAGGGACATGGGAGATGCAACAAATTGAGAATAAATTTGATAGCGTGTGGCAACAATTCAACCTAAGTTCATTTTATTGATAAGAGATAGTTTCATCCGTGAAATTTCCAGGTATAGCATTGTCAGCTACAATTTGAAAAGAAGATTTCCAGTTTCGTACAGTATTACTCCTAATTAAAATCATACCATGCATTTGACCCAAACAAGTACCAACTGATGGCTTAGAGCTATTGCAAGTTTAAACTGCAGAATGGTAAATACAAAGTTATACGTCACCGAAACACACATGAATAGACTATAATGGTCAACAGGAGGGAAAGAATAAGAATACGACACACATACCACTGCACTAGTTACCTCAGGAACTTCTTTCAAATTGATGGCGTTGATTAGAGTCTCCGACGAATAACTATCAAGAGTAAATCCCTTCTCCATCATTTGATCCCAGACTCCACAAGCCAAAGAAAGCTTCTTTTCCTTTATGAGACCTCTAACGATCAATTTGAACGTCACTTCATCAGGATAGACCCGCCTAGTCTGCATCTCTTCAAAAAGATGCAGGGCTTCACTAACCTTAAATGCCTTGCAGTATCCATTTATAAGTGCATTGTAGGACACGACATCGGGGCCAATTCCCTGCTCCACCATATCATGAAAAATACTATGAGCCATGCTTATTCTACCAGTCTTACATAGATGGTCAACAATGGATGTATACAATGCAAGACTTGGAAATAGGCTCATCCTTGTCATTTGGTCGAGAAGGCCCTTGGCTACAATCGAGTTGCCTTCTTTGAGGAAAGCATCTATCAGAATAGTGAATGTAACCAAATCAGGAGCAATTCCCTTTCTACCCATCTCCCCCAAGAGCTTATAAGCCCTTCTAGAACGACCGGCTTTGCAAAGAGCTTTAATAATTGTATTGTATGAGACGACATCCACAAACCCTTTAGCCTCCATCTTGTTAACTAACAATACATATGCATTATCTACTCTCTTGGCTCGGCAAAGGCCCTTTAGAAGCTCATTATAGCTGTAACTATCGGGTCGTACACCACTCCTCTCCATCTTGTCCATCAATTTCTCAGCCTCATCTAACATTAGAGCATTACAACAGTAGTTCAACAATACATTGTGAGTTATCAAATCAGGCTCACACCCATTTCTCCTCATAAAGTTCTTAATTGCTAGTGCCTTATCAATCCTACCTATTCGACAAAACCCATGTATAAGCACATTATAAATTACTACACTAAAACTAACCTTTCCTCTCAGATCCCCCACAGTGAGCTCATAAGCCAAATCAACTTTCCCAATGTCGCATAACCCAAGCACAAGTGCCCTACATGCCTTACTATCAGGGTTAATACCCTCCTTTATCATAATTTTCCATATTTGAACTGCCTCATCATGCCGTTTAACTCTAAACAGTCCGCTAATAATAATCGTATAGCTTACTACGTCAGGCTCCCTCCCTTCTTCCCTCATTAATCTCAACACTTTCAAAGCTTCATCAACTAAATTCACACCACACAAGAGATTCATATAAATATTAAAAGCCCAAATATCAGGCACGATCCCAAGCCTATCCATATCGTCAAAAAGCCTAAAGATTAGCTCAAAGTTTTTAACTTCACACAACCCCGAAATGAATCTTGAGTAAGTAAAGGAATTCAAAGAGAACCCTCTTGGATTCATGGAATCATAGTAATATTCAGACAAATCGAACCGTCTGTTCTTTATCAATACACCAAGGAACCGGTTGTAATCTACCGAAAACATTCTGCAGTCTGATTGAGACATCTCGTCGAACACTTGGATTGCCTGATCAATGAGGCCGGCTTTCACGTAGCTGGCGATGCGAGAACGGTATATGAGTCGTTGCTTGCCAAGAGCTTTATACATTTATCGAAGTGGGGTCCCTCAGAAACGCATGCATCTGAGCTCCACTTCCTGAAAATGGGAGCTGAAAGAATCTGAACAACTCCGCACTCAATCTGAATGCAACAAGAGAAGAATTCGCTCTTAGGTTTAGAACAATGGGCCCATTCCACCAACGCTCCCCGCGCCTCCGGAGTGTGTGTGTGTGAGTGAGCTCACCTGGTTTCGGGCGGCGATGGTGGAGACGGCGAAAGAGAAGGAGAAGAAAGGGGGACTTGGGGGCCCAAAACCAAGTCCACGCTCTGCCCCTGCAGTTTGAGAGCTCTGATTCTCAACTTTTCTATTTCTACAATGTGGGCCTATTATTTTTATTTAAGCTATTGGGCTCCAATATGGGCCTCAGCCCATTCATCACGTGTTCTCAAATATTAAAATATATTAATTTATCATCGAAAATAAATTAAAAATATTATTTTTATTTTTTAATTTTTACTTTTTTAAATATCTAAATTAATTTAATTTAAGCAAAATATTATATGCAGCTTCCTACCAACTTCGGTGGGAGGCTGGCAAAATAAACCAAATTATTTATTGAAAAAAAAAGGTTTTTGAGTTTTATATTTTTTATTATTTTGAAGATTTTATTTTCAAATAAAAAATATTATTTTAATGATATTACAAGTGATTATCTTATGAAGTAATAATTAAATAGTTTCTGTTAAAAAAATAAATGATATTAATAAATTTTTTTGGAGAAAATATATTAATTTCGATTGAGCTAATTGAAACTTCCCTCTTATAAAATCGAAATAAAATGTTAAAGACACCATAATATTTTGCAAAAGAAGCATCTAACCCTTGTCTTGCCTCCTTGCCTTCTTTAATTGCGTAATTTACAATTGATTTTTGTCTTTCCAATCCCAACAATAAAAATTCAAATATTCAACTGACACATAATTTTGATTTCTTTCCAATCCAATCCCAACACGCCAAAAAATGAGGTAATAAAATATAATTAAGAGCAACATAATTATTTTTTCTTACATTTACCAATATAAATAATTCAAATGAAATAAGTAAATATATAGTTCGGTCCCGTTGTTAAACGCATATAACTTTTATATTCTTTTAATACGTATAATTTAAAAACAAATTTAAAATTCAAAAACAAATAAGTAAATAAATGTTGCCAATTTCATTTCTTTTAAATAAAAATATTCGATAAACGTCATTGTCAAAAATAAATAAATAATAAGGAAGTAGGTGTTTATCACATGTAAGAGTAGCCCAAATTGGACTATATATAAAAAGTCATGAGGAATTGATGATAATGTTTGATTTTTGTCTTGTATTATTGTAGTATGTAGTGAACATTTCTTTAGAATTATTCAAAAAGTTTCAAAGATTGTTTCTTCTATTTTTCTTTTTTCTTTTTTTTTTAAATTAAATGTATGAAGGGGGAAAATTGAAGAGATTCCTTTTCACTTGTAGCCCACCTTCCTTGACTTAAAATAGCACTAGTGACAGTCTTACTTACTAGTGGGATTTTCAACTATTTCTCAAATAAAAAAATATTGCATTTTTATATTATATATTCTTTATGCTTATTAATTAATATTTTCATGAAATTTTATAGAAATTTAAGTAGATGATAACTTCTAAGTATATGCATTTACTACATCTATATCAATAATTTGTACAATGATATTAACCACGTGCAATGGATCTATTAAAATTCTCTACTATGATTTTGCAAATATCAATCACTATGATTGTTTTTCAAGTTATCTCCGATACGAGTTAAAATATACTCAATGTTTGTCGTCATTCAAAAACACCTTATTTAGGTGTTTTAAACTGTTTTAGCATAAATACATACATATATAATAAAAAAAAAGACATTATTTGATAATGAATAGTAATTTTTATTTCCCAAACCACAACATTAAACATATAATACTTATTTTAAATTATCTTAAAAAATAAATCCAAACATACATACTATTTCTAACGCATGCTTATTTATCTTTGTTTTTCTCTCTCTATCTCCACACAACACTCAGAAAACGAATCTAAACATTATGAATATTCTTAGGGATAAATTGCACTCCCTTCTCCTAAGATTTGGTGTAATTTATACTTAGATTCCCTGTAGTTGAGAAATTACATCTAACACTCATGAAGTTTGCTTCCATATACTAAATAAGTCCCTCCGTTAATCAAGATTCATCGAATTTGCTGGTTTTAGCAAAAAATTTGAAAACAAAACTATATTTACCACCGATTGACTTATTACCGATTTATTGCAAGTCAAAAAAATATTTTTATGGTCAAATTACCCTCATACGTCTTCACGCATTAATGCATGTGAGGAGATATTCTTTCACCGTTATAAGGGTAGTTTAGTTATAAAAAAATATTTAACCTGTAATAACTCAGTAACAAATCAATCGAGAGTAATATCAATTTTCATTCAGTTTTTTTGTTATTATCAGCAAATCTAGTGAAATTTTTTTGGCTGATGGCTGGACTTATTTGTTAGACGAAACAATCTTCAAAAGTAGATACTAAATATAATTTCTCAAACTATAAAGAATTTACGTATAATTACATCGTACCTCAAAAAAAGAAAGTACAATTATCCCATATTCTAATGTATTAGGCGATAATTACATTTTATAATGTATATGCAACAGCATAAAACACTTTAATAAGAACTCCAACCACATTGTCGAAGTCGCAATGTTAGGCCATAATATTTGAACGTTGATGGTAAATCCTACTGTGTAAATTACCACTTGCATAATGGTTAAGTCAGTAGTTTTTCACTTAAATATAATGAATTCCAACAACAGAATCTAGAGTTTGTAGCCATATTTATTGAACAATTTTCCATCAAACTTTAGTGAAATGAACATTTCGTGACGAGTAAAATTTTTAATCGTTTAATTATTTGGTAAATTAAAATTTCGATATATCAAAATATTGTATCGAATACCAAAATCAAATTAATCGATTTGATTTGAGTAATTATCTATCTTTTTCGATATTCAGTAAAATCAAATTTTTATTAAAAATATAATAAAATAATACAACTTAAATATTGAAGATAATAATTACACTTGCCATTTATGTATTTTAAAATTTTAATACGTAAAATAACAAATACAGAATAAAAATAATTAATATATTAAAAATATATATGTAAAAATAAAATATTAAATAAATATTTTAATATTCGATACGATTCAATAAGTCAACATTAATAATCAAAATCGAATCGAATTTTTAGACTCGATTTCACTACGTACCGAATCTTTTGTTTCAATTTGATTATAAACATCCCTATTAACAGGATTTGCTAAAATAAATCAAGAAATGTATGCATCAGAGCTAAAAAGTTAGGACAAGTAGGAAAAGATGGACATGAAAATGGCATCGGTACCCCCCACATAAGGTAACAATCCTCAACCCACGACATACATGTGACCTAACACACGCTTTTTCTCTTCGCTCTGCCTTGTTTTTATTATTATCACTGCAAAAAAGTGAGAAGTCGCCACTACTAATAAATGCGCTATTAATTAGAGATTATAACTTCAAGTTGGATATCCATATAATATATATATATATATATATATATATTTAAATCAATAATTGTATGTAACTTAAAATTTATTATACTGTTAGAGTGTGTCTTTGTATTATTCAAATTCACCTTATATTTAATTGTTCCAAAAAAAAAAATTATGCGACTTGCAACTCGATCAGTACTTTATTGCGCGATATATTTTTCATTCTAGGTTTGTACGAACCTCACAATTTTATTATAAAAAGACACCTCGCTACAGAGAAATGATCTTAAAATTTACAAACTACTCAAACTCATCGCTTGCAACTAATGTGTGACACTTATCTAAATAAAAAGTAATTTCTATTTTCTTTTTGTGTGTATTTATATGTAGTCATACTATCAACATATAAATTAGGGTAAATTACAACCACCTTCCCTGAAATTTTGCATTATTACGAATACCTCCTTATTTGTTTGAAAATTACAAATATCCTCTAATTTTAACATCCGTTAGGTTTTCATTCAATTTTTGTGGTGAACTGACCAAAATGCTCTTTTAGATTATAAATTATAATTTTATATGTATTTTATAATTTTTTTGAAATATTTTTATGAATTAATATTCCTACTAGATTATTTATTTTACCCATCCTCAATTTTTTTGATATTCTTTAAAAAAATTCAATAAGGGTAAAATAATAATATCCACTTCACTGTTTAGAGGCTACATAATGAGGGGGTATTTATAATTTTTCGAATAACGAGATAGTATTCATAATTGTGACAAGTGTTATAATTTAGCTTATAAATCAGGGCATGGGTCCAAAAATGAGCCTAGCAAATAACTTTTAATTGGGTGATGAACATGAAACAATCCACATAGTATAATTGGTCAATTTCTTCATTTTTTTTTTATCTAAACAGTAATTACATTAATATTTTAATAAATTGAACAAATTGGTCAGATTCATCAATATATTATATCACTAAAAATAATAAAATAAATCACAATAAACACATATAAAATGAAATAAATACCACACATCTCGTGGAATTCGAATCCATAACTTCACTATTGTTCATTGGTCAATTTATTCTATTTTGTATTAGGTTTGAGCTTTGAAACTCCACCGGCAAAATTGTTGACCCCATAATTTAATTTGCGACATCTCTCCGATTTCATCAACTTTGGATTGATTAAAAAACAAAGGAAAATTTTTACTGAAAGACTATAAAATATTTTATTTTTAAATATTCAATAATATTTACGAAAGTATTTTTCAATTGAAAAAATCATCCACCAGCTTCTAATTTCCAACAATTAATTTCTTGATCAAATTATCTTTGGATTAAAAATAATTTTTTTAATTTTTTTTTTCTATTCCAATCTTATAAATAATACAAAAATTGTGAAAAATACTATACCCGAGCGCAATTTGATGGTGACTGGCTCTAGCAAGAAAGGCATCTAGAAGATAAAATATTCTTTATAGGATTTCAAATACTTAAATAGGATTAAAGATCCCTGCATTTTTATCACACTTGACCCTGAAAACTCGAGATCGCCACCATCAACTATTCGACATTTTGAAGGTCTTAGTTCAAGACTTTTGAGTAAATCTAAAACTAACTTATTTTGTTGTGTTCTAATATTTATCTATACAGTTGTGCACATTTCAAGCAGGAATTCATTTTTCGAAAGATTATGACTTGCATAATTTGATACGTAATTCTATTTTTGGATTTTAGGGAATAAAACAAAGTTGATGCACTCAATTTTTTGTACTATTTGTAGATTTTTTTGGATATAGATTTTTTGTTGAATTTTCTTGCCAAAAAATAGTCCTTCTGAATTATTAAGTGAATTTCCGAAAATGAAATTACAAGCGCCTCTCGTATGCTATGCATATCGAGCAAAAAAAAACCCATATAAAATAAAAGTTTAATTTGACTCCTTATATTTTTTAAAATACAAAAAAAAAAAAATTATTCGTGCAACCAGTAGGCTGCACGAGCAAATTGTACCATTTTTTTTAAAATTATTAATATGTATTTATTTCATAATTATTGAATTTTATCTAATACAAATGAATGATTCAAATTTATAATGATTTGTGGTTCATATATTATCTTACTTAAATCAAAGGCTTGTATCTTATTTTTCGCAAATCAATGGTCCAAATTCATTTTTACATATTTAATTTATATACAAATATATTTATTAAACATTTGTATGAATCATACATATAATATATATATAAATAAAATTTATTAATCTTTTTATACGAACAATATATACACGTAATATTATAATAATAAAAGAAAAAATTAAATTTGCAATTTTTTTATTTTTGAATATAATTTTTTCCCTAATATGTGTAACATAATAGGGCAAAATTGGTTTTTACCCAAAAAGGAAACTATATTGTGAGTATCATATTAAATATTCAAACATATATAGATTAAAACAATGATATGGTCAGTGTCTATGGTCCTAAATCTCATATATTAACAACAATATTCTCCCAAAAATTCTTGTGATTAGCAGTCTAACAGTCAAACAATTTAATCCCCTTAATCATTTCATTAAATATTATTATATTCTTATCTTGTTTCTTGATTTGACCGATTGATAACGTTGTCTAGATTCTATTCTATATTTTCTGAGAGGTTACCAATTTGGAAATTCTATATTTGTGTGCATAAATAATTTTATAATTATTGATTAATTTATTAATTTTAATAATTTATATAATTCAATCTAAATTTCTTGATATATTGAATCATCTAATTAATTATCTTTTTAAGAAAAAATAATTGGGCAAATTACCCACTAAGTACATTGTGCTAACACTTCTTAACGGGGGTGTCATGTAATTTTATAAAGATAAAAAATTAAATGTCGATGTAATTTACTCAATTTATTTAAATTTAATGTAAAAAAGTATTGATGTAACTTATCTTAAAATTTTTAATTCGTCGAGGAGTTTTTTTTTTTTACAATCATATTTAATTGAATCCAATATTTTAATTACACGATACGGTCGATGTTTTAAAATATATTATTAATATCCTATATCGTTTATTTACATTTCATGTGTATAAAAATTTTACTATTTATAAAATTAATGTGAATTTTATACACACAACATATATAAAATATTTAAAATAAAAAAATTAAGTTCGTAAATTCAAGAACCACATTTAGTAATTATTAGTAATTAAAAAATATTAATATAAGCCAAAAATTAAATGCTTCTTTAATGACAAAGTCCCCCATAATTAAATTAATCAAATATTTTTCTCATAATCCCATCAAACTAATTAAATAAAAAAATATTATATTTAAAAAATCCTCCTAAATTATAAAAAATATTGCCCATGCAAAAATAAAAAGAAAAGGGAATAAAATAAGAAAACCTGATTTTTTCTTATTGGGTGATCAAAGATGACGTGGCAGTTTGACCAATTCGTGTTCCAGATCTATAAAATTGCCAACCTGTCTTCTTCACTTTTTGTTTGCCTTACCTGAGACCCTCTCTCTCTCTCTCTAAAATCAATACACTTTCTTCGTTGAACGGATCCTTCCTTCCCTTTTTCTCTTTTCTCTCTCTTGTTTCTTTTTCTCCTCATAAATACGATAACGATAATGATCTCTCTCCACATGCTTCCTATGTGTTAATCAAATGGTTGCTGCGTATGTCCAGCAAGAAATAAACTAGTTCGTGTAAGTGTTCGTGTTTGTGTTTGGGCTCTGTCTCTTTTTGGTCTTTGATAATCTTGGGGGCTGATTTGTGGGTTTTTAGTTATTTTAAGGTTTTGGTTCAAATGGGTTCTAGTTGGTGTGCTTTTTTCTATTATTTTGTAGTTTGTGTGTTGAAATTGTTGTCCACTTGATAGCTATGTTTTGGTGGATTTTACTGGGTCGTGGTTGGGTTTGATTTTTCTTCAGTTCTTTAGGTCAAGAGGGGGAAAGGATCTACGGTCAAGGGTTTTAGGTTGGAAAATTTGATGGAATTTTTTTAAAATTTTAGGTTCATAACCTTGCAGACCTGATTTAGGGTTCATTATGTTTATGGGCTTTCTGTGAAGGTTTATCCTGGAGGAATATTTAATTTTGGTACCTTTGTTGAAAGTGACAACTTTTTGGTATCAGGACTCAATTTTGATGCTTCCCCTGGTTTTCATGGAAATTTATTAGAGGGTTTGTTGTTGAAAGTTTAAATTTTTGCATGAGCTTTTTTCTTGTTATTATTATTATTTTTGAAAGCCTGAGACTCAATTTTGATGTGCCATATAGGCTTCGTAATCATGCTCATATGTGTTCAATTGGCTTTACAGAGTGGCAGCTTAACTTTTGAAATGATAAGGGAAGAAGAAAAGGACCAAGCTCCTGGTGGAAGTTGGAAGACATACTCGCGCTCAGTGTCATGGACTGAACGTCCACCAAGAAAGTCTGCTTCTAAGCCACAATGGAACAGCAAGGCACGGGCTTGTTTGCCGCCACTTCAGCCTCTGTCTATCATCCGACCAAGCATTGAGGAATGGCCCAGAGCTGGATCGGATGATCTTGGAATATGGCCAAATCCTCCCACTCCTGGTGCAAAGCCTGGATCAATAACACCCCGTGAAAATTCAACTTCAGATCAACCTCCACGAGAATTTGAATTTAGGAAAGACAAACTGGCCTTTTTCAATAAGGAATGCTCAAGGATTTTAGATCACATCTATTTGGGAAGTGATGCAATTGCCAAAAATCGTGAAATCCTACGCCAGAATGGGATAACACATGTGCTCAACTGTGTTGGGTTTGTTTGTCCAGAATATTTTAAGAAGGAGCTTGTCTACAAGACTCTATGGCTGCAGGACTGCCCTTCTGAAGACATTACGAGTATACTGTATGATGTGTTTGACTATTTTGAAGATGTTCGAGAACAAGGTGGGCGTGTCCTTGTTCACTGTTGTCAGGGGGTATCTCGATCAACCTCGTTGGTGATTGCATATCTTATGTGGAAAGAGGGGCAGAGCTTTGATGATGCATTCCAGCACGTAAAAGCAGCCAGAGGAGTGACTAACCCGAATGTGGGATTTGCTTGCCAACTTTTGCAGTGCCAGAAGCGTGTACATGCACTGCCTGCAAGCCCAACTTCTGTTCTTAGGATGTACCGCATGGCACCTCACTCACCATATGATCCCCTTCACCTCGTACCAAAAATGTTGTGTGAACCAGGTGCTGATAAACTTGATTCTCGTGGAGCATTCATTATCCACATTCCTTCGGCTTTATATATCTGGACTGGGAAGCATTGCTCCCAAGTGATGTCAGATAATGCCAGGGCTGCTGCCTCCCAAGTTATTCGTTATGAGAGGGCCCAGGGTCCAGTTATCACTGTGAAAGAAGGTGAAGAGAAATTTGAGTTCTGGGATGCTCTCAGCTGCAGAAAAAGTTCAGCAGGTGTCTGTCAAGTGAACTCTGAAGAGGGGAAGAGCTCATTGGCAGTGTCTGACTTGGTCCGGGCTGCTGTTCATCCATGTCCCGATCAAAGGAAGCTCGCTGAGTATGATTTAGATTTTGAAATTTTTCACAGAGCACTTTCTGGCGGGGTTGTACCGCCTTTTCCACTCCCAGGAGAAGGATCTGAGACATGCCTTCCTGCTAGAGAGAATGGTTGGAATAGATTAAGGAGAAAATTTGCCGATGGTATTGTGAAAGAATTTATCACCTCTTCCAAATTGAGCTCCAGTGCCTCGCAGATACGTGATGGACTGGAGAAAATGGATACTTGTAAAGAAGGGGACAACTTTATATCATCTGCTAATCTTTCAACGCCTTCAAGTGACCAGTGCGATTCACCTGATTCACTTGCTTCGTATCTAACCAGCAGCCCAGGTCGGACTAAAAATAACTTTGAAGAAGTGGGATATCCGGCTTCACTTTCTGAAGCTTCTCTATCACGGTCACCATCATTCAGTTTGGTGGATTCTTTTCCTTCTTGTCTTGGAAATAAACCAAAGTCCAATTCGACGTCGCCGTCACTCTCACCTTCAACCTCTGATTACTCAAGTTCATTTACCTTCTCACCTTCATCATCTAACTGGTCTGACTTATCTTTTGTATCGGCTCAGCCATCACCTTATGGTCTTGAATTAGGTGATATTGATCCTGGGAAGAGTGGTCTTCTAGACGATAGTGTCAGTTCTGCATATGAAAGTACACATTTACTTGATAATGAGATTTCACCTCCAGCAGAAGATGCAATTTCTGCTGATCTCTCTTCAAAAGTGGGTTGGTGTTCTACCTCTGGAGAAACTTCACCATCCCCTATGGAGCATAGGGGGAGCAATATTCCTCATCAGATGAGCTTGCTTCCCACTGATGAAGCATCTCGGATTTCAGAAAAATTGACAAGATACTTGGAAGGTGGTATGATGAGGGCTGCTGAATGCAACAACTTCAGATGTGAGGTTACTCTTGAGATGGATGGGGAAGAGCCACTTTCAGTTCCTAATAGCTATTTGGCTGCTGGTGGAGTTTTAAGCAGAGTACAAGACGAAAATAAGTATGGCATCTTTCATCTTGCATCAGATGATATGACAAATAAAGTAACTGACACAACTAACTTAGTATTCTACCAGTGGCCTTCTATGCATAAAATAGACATGCATGGCTGCGTACTGGATTCTAGATCCGTATATATTATACGTATGCCGGCAGTAAGTTTTGGCACAAAAACTGCTGATGTTTTATATGTATGGATAGGGCGTAATGTGTCAGCAAAGAGCAGTTGTAGGCAGTTGATCAGGAATGGTAGCAATTGTGAAGATAGACATGCCGATATGGAGGCAATTAATCGGGATCTTCTCGTCAAGAAGGGTTTTAGCATGGATGCTGAAATTAAGGTACTTAGTCCTCTTCCACTGAGACAATGTCATTATACTTCATTTTGTGCTTATTAATTAAAAAGAACCTGTAGTTTCATAATTCTTTTTGCCTGATTTGTCCATGATTTAATTTATCTTCTGAAAATTAATCTTTTTGCGTGTAAAAAATGTAAAGAGTGTGTCATTCGTTTTGGTTCTTGTAAGAAGTTAAAGGTCCATAATTTTTGGAACAAATATGTCTTTTATAATAGTTACATGCCTAAAGAGTTCAGAAACTGAAATTGAACTCCATATCCATACTAAATAATGTAGATGCATCATGATTGATGTCAGAATGTATGGTGCACTTCAGATAAAGATCACTCATCATGATGCTACAGTTATATATTTTACTATAAAACCTACAATTTTGTGGGAATAGCATTTGCAATTGGGACTCCAACTGCCTGGTATTGACATTTTGGGTTTTGTATGACTTCTTAAATTAAGGGCAGGAAACCTATTACTAAATCAAGGAGGTTCAACTTTTGAATTGAGGAACCATAATCATAATTCACCATGAGTTTCAGACAAACTAACTCCTTTAATATATCAACTTTCATTGATGCGTGTGTATGAATGTATATCAGGGACATTTATAAAATAGACCTGGAGTAATAAGTTATGATAATATATGTTTGTGTACATATTTATATGAATAAAAATATTTTGTTTAAAACACTGTAAGTGAGTTCATGGATGTATTTAACACACAAACATATAAATCAAGTGATGTCCTTTCTTATTATGTTTACTGATATGTTCGTTGTTTTGTATATACAAATTAAAAGAGAAAAGGGATTTTTTTTTCTCTCTCTCCCCTTTTATTTGAATCCTAATACTGGTCAAATCAGGTTACAAATATTTCTGAGTAACAGATATGATGTAGTAAGATAGTGTCAATTCTAGTAGATAATTTGAGTTAAATGTCTGGCGTTTCTTCAGATTTCCCTGTCTTGTTGATCGAACAGTTCCATTATACCATAAAACTGACACTCTATGGAGCTTCAGCGACTTACACAAACTGGAAGAAAATGACAATTACAAATTCAAAGTTAGTAGTTACGTCATAGATTTTCACCGTGGGTTGGAGATGAAATTGTTCCAGGTCGAAAATGATAAGCACCTTATAGACATAAACAACTCCATAGCAAATAGTAGGACCTTTAATTTGTAGATAGCTATGTAGGTCAAGATAGATATAGCTGACGAAGCTAAGTGGAAGTGAAAACCTAAGATTGTTTCCTTGAAGTGCCAATTAAACAACTTAACAATCTATCATTTGAAGGTCTAATTTTGGCAAAATCTGTTTGACCTTTTCTCTACTGAAATCTGATTGCTGAATAAATTCTGGTCAACTTCACAATAGGGTATTACTGGACTCTCAAATGTTTCCTTCTTGTTTGTTTGCCCGCTCCATTGACTTGAATGCATTTGAAGGAGAAAAAGAAACTTCCATTTTACTTCAGGCAAAAAGTTCTCTATGTTACCGTGCTGCAAGCATATTTGCTGGTGATTTTTGTAATCTTGGTAGTTAGATATCTGGTGGTCAACCAGAATCCCTAACTGCTAACCTCTCCGGACATACAAGCCATACTAAATTGTCCTCTTGCTGAATCTAGAAATCTTCTAAAGCTCCTTTTGATGTCTTGAGAACACTTTTTAGCTGTAACTGTGTAACATCTTTACTTGTAGAATGGACCATTAGATACGTATTTAGAACATGTTAAATCCTCACTCTAAGTTTCAGCCAAAAATGTGATGAAATGCATTTCATCTTGTGTTATCAATAGCTAAATTCTTGAGTTTGCAATTTTATGTCATTCCAGATAGTCAAGGAAGGAGAGGAACCAGCACTGCTCCTCAAGCATCTGGCTCGCAACAAATCAGGCAAGGATTTGGAGAACCGGGTTAAATAAATTTTCTGATGATACAGATAGTGAGGATTTTTTTTAATTTTTGAACCTGTGGCCGCAGCTCTAAATGAGTTGCATTGGCATCCCAAAGCGAGCCGAGTTCCTGGTTCTGCTTGTGAGATGTAAGCAGAAAGATCCCATTTTTAATTGTAGTACAGAATGTACAGGGAATAAGTTTCTGAATGTTTAAGGTAGGATTTACATTGAAGAATCTATCGCAATAAGTTCTCACATTGTAATCTTGTTAATCGGTTATTTATCTATCTTTCTAGCCTACATAGGTTGCTTCTTTTAAGTTATACGAATGCATAGAGCGTAAGTCAAGCATTCTTCGCCTCCACGAGTTCCTTTTTTCTCTTAAGTGTTGTACCTTCTCTCTTTCTTGCTCCAGCTGTTATAGTTTCCTGCTTTGTTAACCACTGACACCAGGTACGCATTGTGCTGGAGATATTAACAATATGGTATTTTTCTCCACGTGGGTCTCGCTTCTTTTACACGGGAACTCTGGGCATGATCTGTATTTACTAACCAACCTACTGTGTGTTTATCAAATGAGGAAACATGTGCAGAAACTAAAGAAAATTCCAAGGTTCAAACTCTGATCAGTGTTTATATGGAGTCACTTTGCTTTCTTCCTCTTCAACAAAAAGGCAAGAATAAGAAATTTTGGTAAAGAAAATGCTTGCCAACTTGAAATTTAGCACTGTGAGATTGCCAAAATGACAAATTAGCTTCCCAGGTAACGCATTATTTGAACTAAGCACATCTCATGAAGATCTCCATGGTCATTTACAAAAAAAGCTTAAGGATGTAGTATTTTACATAGGCAATGGGAAGCAAAAGCAAGAAAGAGGTTTTTGACACGGAACACAAAGTCAAACAGAAGGAGATGCTTGAGTAGGCTCGTTCCCCTCTCATATATCCTTTCTCGACCTCAGAATAGCCACTGTTGGGCCAAGTGCGCTGCCTCTTAGAGCCTTGTATGACCATGATTTACCCCCCGAACTTTGCTTGCCCCAACTATTGTCCTGCGGTGGTTGTATCTTCTGGGCATTCTTCCCAGAAGCACTTACAGGCGATGGTTGTACCTTCTCGACATTCTTGCCCCAGCTATTGTCCTGTGGTGGTTGTACCTTCTGGGCACTCTTCCCCCAACCACTTTCAGGCGATTGTTGTACCTTCTTGGCATTCTTGCCCCAACTATTCTCCTGTGAAGGTTGTACCTTCTTGGGAGTCGTGCCCCATCCCTTCTCCTTAGAAAGTTCTTCCTTCTTAGCATTTAGAGTTTCACTGATTTGGTCCCAGATGTTCACTGCACCAAGTTCTATAAAAATGTTGATTGGTTTCAGGTCCTCCAAACAAATATAAGAAAACTATATAATGACAATCAGTAAGTACCTGAAGAAGGGGGCTCTGTTTCTTTACCCTGGTTCAATTCTGTTGTATCTACGAATGGAATATCATCAGAATGGATGACATTGATAATTTTAGCCTACAGGGTTCAAAGTATTGAAGTTAACATAGGCATATACCTGGGCTGGGTATATCTATTTGTTGGCCGTTGCTGCTAGGCAACACTGCTTTTGGAGCGTTTTTATTGCCTGCAGAACCTTCACTCACTTGACTGAGTGCTTCATTTCGTGATGCCGAATTCCCAACGTTTAAGATACGGACATCAATAAGCGATGAAAAATCAATCTGCACAGGATGGATGGTAGCAAATACAATCAAGCAGCTGCAACCATACGTAAGTTATGATTTCTTTACCTACATTTCCATATAGGAGATAGTAGAAAGACCGAATACTCTCCATCTACACTGTTTACCTCCAATGACCCATCTTCTTTGTAAAGGGAGCTATCGGGTTGTGCAACTTCATCCTCATCACCACTCTTCGAACGAATTGGATACTGTGGTACTGGCACCAGCATTGTTTGATTTGATTCAGAGTTATACCAGGACACTTTTCCAACCTTAAGTCAAAAGAAGATGATGTCAACCCATTAATGTTGTCGGATAGTAAGGATAATTCACTTCATATCCAACTCTAATTGACTCATACTCGATAAGCAGAAAGCTCAGGGGTCCAGGAGGATGATAATTCCAGAACACGATATGCAATGAGATCTCCTTCCTGCAAAGTGACCAGAAATATTGGTCAGTCAGAGATGTTTGTTACTTACTGGAAAATGCACTAAGAAGCTCCAAGTGTCAGTCCTACTGCTGGAGGTCGCCATTTCAGGGGGAAGAGTTAAGGAGTGAGGAGGGGGATATGAACTGCTGAAGGATCTTGTAAGAATCTAATAGGCCCTCATAATATAGAGAAATTTTAAATGTGCATGCCACCAAATCATAATTGTTCATCATTGGGGGAAGAGAGCAAAGAACTACCTTAGGGATGCTAGGAAGGGGTGGGAGCTTATCAAAGTCAACTCCTTCACCCGGTTGTGCCTCTTCTTCGTTGCTCAATATTTCAGTGTACTCTTTGTTTGAAATTTGAATATCATTTCGTGGAGTGAAAGAACGATTTTCCTTCCCCCATTTTTGGCCTTTCTTCTTACTAGTAATTCCATTCCAGTGGAAGCTTTCCTGATGGAAAATCCAAAGGTTCATTGTTAAGAGGAAATACAGAACAATTGGAATGACAAACATCCATAGAAAATGTAAAGAAGAAAACCAAGGAGAGAACTCCTTAGAACAGTGCATTTCCACCCATATCTATACTATTATACAAGCAAGAAAGTTGCTTGAAACTTGTGTTACCATCCAAAGTACCCCCATTTAATTTTAATTCCTAGGGACAATAAGATAATATTGGCACTGATCATGCAAAAAAAAACTAAACTTGAGCAAATTAGACTGAAATTAGAAATAACATGAGATGATAAGATTAATACAAGATATATGTGGTTGAGAATCATATCCAAATAAGCATAATACAAGATCATAAGCTCATTCTATTGTTAGTATTTTATTGCTTAAAAGAAACGAAGAAAGATGGGATCAACAACCAAAACTACAGTTGGGAGAATATAAGAAAGAAACAACCATAATGTTTGGTTTCAATTTTGCTTCATCTTCGAGATAGGCCAAAACATGGACAATGTTTGTCTTGATTTGTTTTGAAAGTTTTGGTGGTGTTTTTGAGATGTTTTGAAACAATGCCTCGTTTGTTTTTTGTCAAAATAAGTCTACACTAATTATAGGCCCTACAAATAAAAAAATTATATACATACTCATACATATATATAAATACATATAAAAGAGACATGATTTGATAATGAACAGTAGTTTTTGTCTCCTACTAAACAACATCAAACATATCATATTTATTTTATATTATCTCCAAAAATAAATCCAAACATATGCACTATCTCTAACACATACTTATTTATCTTTATTTTTCTCTCTATCTCCACAAAACACATCAAAACAAGTTAAAAATGAAACCAAACATAGTGAACGGTTTTATTGTGATCTCAAGTCTTAGACTGATTTGAAAATAAAATGGATGAAACCAAATAAGAAGAAAATATCTCAAGTTTCAGAGGTTAAGCCCAACCAAAGGACGTACTAACGCAATCATGAACTTGATAATTGCGAGTACAAATTCACCCACTTAAATAATTAACTGAGATTGGAATGTTCAACAGCCTTACTTAACAGAATTGTGTAGATTGCTATTCTTTTAAAAAAAAATTAAAGCCTGATATTTCAAACATTTATAAAATTAAACTTGTAACTCATGCAATAAATTTCGCGAGATCATATCTTTTATCAAGCATATCCATTTCAAATGATTCATCTGTAGTATTTATTAAGTTTCAAGGCCTTAGAGTAGCTACTTTGGTAGATAAAGTGTAGATTTCCTAAAGTGCCCATACTTTACTTATTTTTTCCATAAATGGCAATTTTTTCTATTAATAATTTTCTATTCATATACATTAAAATTAATTTATTTTATCAATATTGATTAATTATTCAACCTTTTCTTATTCAATTAAATAATTACAATAAAAATTTAAGTTATGCACGCACATCAAGTGTGCTCCGACTGTTTATGAGAGAGAGAACCAATAATCAGACAGCCTTGAGTTGAGCTTCACTGCCCGAATCTTCTCCTTCCGTAGAAGGTCTCCAATTTTGTTAACAACTACATTCCATGCTAAAAGTAAAAAATCAAAGACACAAATATTCTCATATAACCACTCATTTCAAACCTAATGAATCCAATTACTAGTGGGAAAGAATGGGTGAACCTCAAAATAGTTAAAATCAGCATATTTGACAGCTTAATACTAGGGCCAAAATTATGTTTCAGAAAAAATTATTTTCCCATTCACAGATATCCGGTATCTTGCATACCCCTGTATGACCCCAGGCAGGGCTAAATAAAACCAAAAGGGTGGCTGCAACAAGTCTCTCAACTAACTATTACACTAAAGTCAAAACAAGTGAATTGCATGAAAATGATCCTTTCTCAAAAAGGGATGCAAAAGAATGTAAAAATATTGGTGTGAGCAACATCTAAATAGACACAATGAACATACCGAAGGTACGTCAATTTCTCGATCAGATTGTTCTGCATCAACCAAAAAAATTCACAAGTCAGAATTCTGCAAGAACGCATGGATGAATCATGCAAATGAAAGGGAGCACCAAATTTTTAAGGATGTCGATGCATGAATAGGGCATAGATTAAAACGCAGTCTACAGTTAAATGGGCCTCTGAACAAGGAGAAACATGAAAATCTATTCACTATGTGACTCTAATAAGAGAACCAAGCGGCTAAAATAAGAGAAACCAAGCGGCTAATAAGGGAAACCAAGCAGCAAATAAGAGAAGGTAACTTGAAAATAATGTCCTCCTAGGAACAAGATCAAAAGGCCAGCAAAATATTGTTCAAACAAAATCAATAAGAATAACTAGTGAATCAAAATTTTGTCAATGGCTTAATCAGATGAAAAAGATTCAGATTTAATTACAAGAGTCACTATTTCAGATAAGAGAGACAAAAAAAATATAAATGGAAAGTAGACCTTTCCCCAAAGGCTCAAAGCGGATGTGTCCTGGCCTTATTACAATGGGAACAACTTCATTCTCCTCATCACTTTCTTGATTTGTTAGCTCAGATGCATCATAGTTTTGACTGGGATGTTCTTGTACACCATTATCTTTTTGACTTGGTGGTTTATGCACATCACCTGGTTTTTCATTTGGCTGTTTATGACCATCACCATTTTGAGTTGGCTGCGCATGTTCGTCAGTACTTTGATTTTGCTGCTCATGCACGTCACCATTTTGATTTGGATGTTTATGGAAATATTTTTTTTGATTTTGTTTGTCACGTTTTTTCCCCTTAACAAACCAATTGGTTTGAGGAGAGTGCTTCCAGTGTAGCTGTATATTTGAGAACTTATGTCAATATCAGTAAGAATCAAGGATGAAGAGGCATCTCTAAGAAAATAAGATAACTTACAAGTCCTTTTGGTTGGCCATCCACTTCATTACTTTCAGCAGCAGCTTGGTTTCTTTTCCACTTTTGCTGTAAAGATTGCGGACTCAGTTTTATTTGAATAGTGATAGGGATTAAGAAAGAGTATGATCACTAACCAGCCCTTTCAATTGACCATCCACCTTGTTTCTCTCAGCTTTAGCTCTGTCCTCTTTCCAATTCCGCTGCAAAATTATGTTGTCAGAGTCTCACAAACTTTAGGTTATTGGTGTTAAAGGAGTATCATATAAGTATTGATAACTTACAAGACCCTCTGATTCGCAGGTAGCGTTTTGCTTCTGAATTTTTGCCATCTCCCGCAACCAACGCCTTTTGGCATACTTCCGCCTCGCACTTCTGCTTGGAGTCTGTAAATGAAAAGGGTCAATATCACATGGGTTTCAGGAGGATTTAAGGAAAAGATATCAGGAATAGAACAACTAGAATGATCGGTTGAAGTATATGACAACTTGAAATCAAGTAATGCAAATAACAAATACGTATCATGTAAATCATGTGCGCCAAAAGTAGAATCCCAATTATGCGAATTGAGTACTGAGAGCATCTCTTGTTCACAATGACAAAAGGTGAAGTTGAAGAAGATAAAAGATTACTTGATACACATGCTGGTGAAAGCAAACTGGATTTTTGTGAACTTGCAAAGCTTATTATTCAAAACAAACTCCTGAGACTACAGTATTCTTCGTATTTATTCCAAGTATCAAGCTCTTGGCAATAAATACATCTGGAGAGCCAATTAAATTGAAGTGCTAAAGACTTGTGTACTTTCTGCAGCAAAAGCTATTAACAACAAAGTAGAAAAACAGCACACAGCTTACAAACCAACAGATTTTCCATAGATGTTGCAATTGAGATGACCTTTTTAGTTTCTTTAGGGGTCTTCAAACCCTCAGTCTCTTTACCAATCTCTTGAACTTCATCAGTTCTGCAGATATGAGTGCATAATAAAGATTTGACAAGATAAGCAGAAGGGTGGAAACATAAAATAAGTCAATAAAAAGATAACTTGTCGCTTGAATTGGCATTAGCCTACCGCTTCATGTCCGGCACAGACACATGACTCTTGTCACTTGAATTAGCATTTTCAGCATTGTTTTCCATATCATCTTCATCAGAATGATCATTTTTCTCCTTTGTGGAGAGGCATTTTTTTTTGGTAACTTCTCCATCTTGACAAGAGTTCTCAAACTTTTTTTTATGAACATCTTTTGCAACATTTCCAGTTGCCTCGGAACACTGCTTCTTCGTCCTATAGAATAAAAATAAACACAGAGAGAGAGAGAGAGTTTACACATTCCACAGGACATTAGAAGCAGAAAGTGTAAGGAAAACTATACCATGCATGCTGAAGCAAGAATCAAGCAAGGTAAAGGGCAGCGCAATACATACTTAGAGCCTTGAAGTTTCTCTGGTGCTTTTCTTTTTCGATTCTTTGGATCTGCATTTCCACCAGATGGATTTTCCATATCTTCCAGCAGGTCTTCTTCATCATCCTCTTCAAACTCCCCTTCGGGGTCATCACTCTCATAACCACCTTTTTCATTCTCAAACTCCTTGTTGGCTAAAAGCAAGACACCACTATTTACAGGTTGCTTCTCTGCAGCTTCCAATTTCTCAACCTTGTTAGCAGCATCATTTCCCTCTATAGATAAAATGTCTCTTCTCTTCCTGACTCTGACTCCACAAACAAAGGTCAAAATGTCAATCATATCCTTTTCCACATATATGCTCCTAAAAGAGAGAAGCCTATATTTACTGCTACATACCATCTAAACTAACCTGACAATTTCGTTGTCCTTTAATATTCGAGTAGATTCAAAAGGTGGTAAAACAAAGCTGGATATCTGCCAGATAAAATCAACAATAAACATAAATTGAAAATAAAAATTGATTACCTATAAAAACCACAAAGATTCCAAAGTTTCACTGTCCCAGCAATGAGTCTGTTTACTGTTTTACTATTGATCACCAGCATGGCATGGGTAACCAGTCCTGGCAAATTAGGCCAATTCTTTACAGAAATTAGGTTGACATAAGCTTCAGCCTTTTCACTGTGCTTTAGAGGCCAGGAGACTAACCCCAATTCACACAGACACAAAAGAAAAAAATAAATAAAGAGGTCTGAGTAGTTGACTCATCGACCAACAATTTTGAGAGAACAAACAATGGGGCACCACAGCAACATGAAAAACAAATAAAACTTAATTCTTTCAAAAAAGAAAAAAAATTGCAAAACCAGGATCTTAACTGTAACCAAAGCCTACAGATCAAAGGAACTTTAGAGTGTGTATGGATTTCAGGATTTCAGGACTAAGAACTCCTCTCCAAAGAAGCAAATCCGTCGCACCAGTTCAAAAATGACAATATACTTTTAGTCAATAAAAATCCTAGTTCAAACTCTCTTCCTCAAAACCAAATCCTCCATGCAAATACAACCTTATATTCTTTGGTAACTATTCTATCAATGCATGAACTTCTTGCAAGCTGTCAAAGACATACATCTTAGTCGGGAACAAAAGACTATCACCAAAGCCAACATAATAAGAAGCACATTTTCATTGCCAAACGAATCCGTAATACGCAATCAATGAAAGAAAGAAACTTTCGGAAACAAATTTCTAACTATATGGCAGACTGAGATTACATTCTCCGAAGAACAGAACCCAGAACACAATACCAACAAAAGAAGAAAGCGCGCATTACTGTGAAAAATCATGCGTAAAAACCCATAAAACATGGACTCAAAAAAAGTGGGTTCTTCTACCGAGAGGAGGAGGCCATGAGGGCAGGATTGGTGGAGTTGGAAAGCGTGGAGCAGATGAGAGGCTACGTCGGAAACGGAGGCGTGTTGGTGGGGTTTCAACAGAACCCAGCTGCGACTCAAGCCATCCGATTTCTGGGTTTCGCTCAAAATGTCATCATCTATGAACACCAGTCGAATTCTCTTGCTCTCCTCCATCGACCATGCAGGATCGGATTCCCTCGATTCTGTGTTCTGTTGTATGTGTGTATGCTTTATGGTGGTGAGAGAGAGAGAGAGAGAGACAGACTAAAATTCGGAGTCAGGGAGAGAAAATGGGGTTCTTAAACCCTCGGACAGAGAGACGGAGGGGACAGGTCAAGCTGGACTACCAAAACCCCTTTCCTGTTCCTTAGGCTGTGTTTGGGAAACCAAAGAACTGGGGTAAATTAGGCGAACTTTAATTTTAGTCCGAGTTCAGCACGTTTAATTATCTATTTCCGGATTTTAAAATAATTTCAAATATGACACATTTAGTCCATTTGTGTACTAAATTTTTAAAATAGTTAAAAATTGAGCACATTTAGTCCCATAATCTCGTAGAGGGTAGAACATAAGACTAAATGTAGTCGAGTTTTTTCAATTTTAGAATCTCCAAAAATAGAAGGCTAAGTGTATAAAAATTTTTCAATTTTAGAATCTTTTTAAGAATTTCATAAAGTAAATGACTAAAAGTGTTCGACCCTTATTTTGTGAAATTAAAAATATAATCCTGTCATGAAAATTATTATTCGGAATATGTTAGATTGAACCAAATCAATATATCGCAAATGTGAGACACTTGTTTATATAATTGATCATTTTTCTTTGACTATAAAGTACTATACTTTTCATGTAATTAATTTATATCCATCAAATACTTCTGAGTTAAAATTTGTACAACTTATTCCTGCCACAAAATAAGAATTTACTACAAACACCCCCTTGAATTGCAAGCTTCCCAAGTCCCTAGGTAAATTAATTGAGGTAAAAATCGAGTTTAGGTAGATATCCAGATAACTTGGGAGTTGCATATTAATTTCAAGATAAATTAATTTTACATAATTACCTGTAGGAGTGATCTGATCCACAAAAATTCACAAACACTGAACTGGTAAACACAAGGGCAAAAATGAACTTTCATATGCTTCATGAACAACATATCATCATTTTCTACCAAAAATCCTAATCACTAATTTTAGTTACTAATTAAAGACAAAATTCTTATGCTAATTAACTCATACACGCAACCAGAAAACCACTACAGTTGTCCTTAAAATTTTTGCATGATTTTCAAATATATTTGCTCAAATCAAATTTAAACAAGCTTTAAATGAATCAAACGGAATTAGTCAGAATATTTTTACATTTTAAAAATTCACAACCACATACAATGTGGTATTGTTTCGCTCAGAGTTGCTTCATTAGAATCCTAACCAGACACCAGGGTACAGTTTAAAGACACAGGAAAACATTGTGGGAGATGCCTTCTGTTAGCTTGAAAGACAACAGCAATATGCTATTATTTGATTGTCACAAAACCTTTTGTATGAAAAGTTTTAACTATGCCATGACAATCAACCAAGAAAATTCACTTTCAGAACTTCTAACCATGCCAAATGGAACATTTTAGGAATAAAATAGTCAATCTGTATGTTTAGTTGCGAAGCTCCACCGTTGATGGAAAGTTTATCAACAGGGCAAAAATCCAGAGCAGCTAGCATTCCCCTGGGCTTCGACTGTAGTCTACAGACCCCTGCAAGCAGAGCAACAATTCTACGTCAGTTTAGAAAAGAAGACGTGTTCTAAGATCTACAATGTAACAGAATTCGGAAAATAACAGAAACAGATCTGCAGAGTATTGAAATATAAGAATAGTGAAGTAGAAAGGACAGAGAATAAGCAACATGCCAGTCAATAAAGCACCTAGTTTTTTAACTGTTTTTCAAGAAACTAACTAATACGAACTGTGAGAATGTGTTACCAACAGAACACTATATCAGTTGTAATATTTCCTTATGACTCAATTCAGCTTAACAAAACATTTCTCCGTATATTATCTGAAGTACACCATATGAATCTTCTTTTCCTACTTCTGTTATCAAGATTCATCACCAAACTAAATCATTTCCTTTGTCCTTGGACTATGGAAAAGATAAATAGCAGCAATTGAATATCATGTATCGCCTCTGTATACATACAATCTTATGGCAGAATTCCAAGTCTATAAGAAGACTTCACAGCAATATGGAGGTGAAAACTGTCATGAATTCGCACTTGCCATTCATCAGAAATAAAAGAGGTAAGATAATATTCACCTTCAACCTCTTTACTCCCATGCCTCACACACTTTGCTTTAGGAAAAGAAAGAGCAGTTTTAAGATACACTTGTTTCATGGACTTGGAAGGATACAGCTTCATTAAACCACGCCACAAGACAGAAATCAAGGTAAAAAAATTTAGCACACAAGACGGGTTTGTTGTAACTAATAGGAAAAAGAAGGAAAAGACAGAAAATAAGACCGAGATCGAGAGAAGATGTGATAGCGTCTATTAAATCTTTAATCTTGTCGGAGTGAAGGAAAAACTTTCATCAGTTACAATACAACGTAAAATATCTGGATGATTGTAGCCCCCCCTAGTTGCTTGACAGAGGAGATTGTTCATCATCCATTAGCTGTAGGACACACAACATTCACAAATAATTTCCTTGGTATTTGTGTTCACCATTCATGTCCATTATTTTTTTGTTTCATTTGAAAAAGTGAAAAAGAACATATTTCTTCCGTGTCAACTCCTGATTTTTTGAGCTAATACCAAATATGGGTAGGAATCATGGCAATCAAAGCATTTCTACACACGATTCTAATATCCAACTCAACAACAACAAACCAATAAAATCAACCACAGGGTCTACCCGTCTACGCCTTTGGTCAATCAGCAGTGGAGGTGGCAGAATAATCAATCAAACAGAAAAATATGTAATCCCTCCACATGCCAACAATAATCTAATTTCCCATACTTAGTACTGCCACTACCAATCTAATTTCACCATTCATATGCCAAAATCCTCAACTTTTCAGATGAATATTACAAATAATGTTTCGTTAACTCTACCATAGTGAAGAAAGTTCAATACCTTCCACATAATTCATTATAGTTACATCCTGTAATACTTCAACATTAGCAAAAGAGAACAAAAAGCACACTATATATAAACTCAAGTATCCGCAACACAATGCTGATTGCAAACAAATTTTCTCCATTTTCCACATCAAATACCACGAAGAACAAAAGCCCACAAATTCCACTTCCACATTTCCACCATATTCCCCCAAAAATCAACTAATAACGCGTGCAACATGAGTAATTATGAATCGAAATCAGTTCCCCAACGACAAATCAAGCTTTTCATACACTTTACCTGACTTTCTGAACGAGTATCGCCTTAAGCTTGCGGGCGAGGTCCTGTGAACGAATCTTGCGCTCCAAATTCTTCTTAGCCAAAACGCGCTTCTCGGAATTCTTGATATGGCAGGTCTGCTCGCTCCTTATCATCCTTTCGATTCCGCTCGACTGCATCTTCCTCTGCATTAAAGCCAAGGCCTGATCCAGATTGTTGTTCAGAACCTTCACCCGGATACCCCGCCATTGTTGTAGCTGAGAACTCAGTGAACCTAAAGCCAAGAGGGACGCCGACCCTCGCTTCGCCGCCGCTCGAATCATTCCTGCTTAAGCTTTCCAGCTGACTGTTGCGCTTGGATTCGGATTTCAATTGGCTTTCGAGGGTTTTGCGGGCAGAAATGTCGCGTTTGTACTAGAAATCGTCCTTTGGGTCAAGCGTTTCGCGAAATCTTTGAGGTTTGGGGAATTTATACTTACCTCCCCAAAATATTTAAAATACTATGGATTAAACATGATTTTGGAGAAAAAATTATTATCCAAATTAGATTTGATCGAATTAAATAGACTATAAAGTAAGTATTATTCAGTTATCATATGATAGGTCACTTTTATTAAACTATTTACTAATTATACTGCAAATATATTGTCCTTAACATATAAATTAGTTCATATCCAATCAAATTCAATTTGAATTAAAATTTTTTGAATTTATATATTTTTATATCAATACTTATATTGTTAATGTATCAATTGGGCTGGTTCAAATTGTCGCAAATTCTTTTCTAGCCATAGACGACTTGATAATTTGCTTTTGATAGGTTACGAATACGTGACTTTATTTTGATTCTTCTTGATTGAGAAAAATCTATTTTGCCCTTAAATATTCTTCTATTCGTCATGACGAATGTATAGTATGATAGCAAACAATACAATATACGTATGTTTTAAGTCTCTTTAGCCCTATCTTTTAATGAATCCACATATAATATATATATATATATATGTATGTTTTAAGTGTATTTATTTGAAAGAATAAATGCATAAAATAACATAATTCTAAGTCATGTATTCTTTGAGCTGATTTTAAAGTTAATAATAAGGTTTTTTAAATATTTGGAAAGGAATAAAAGCATGGAGCTTGAAGATATTAATAATGACAAGTTCCTAACTTATATGATTAAAATTAAATAATCATAATATTTTTTTAAAATAAGTTAGGAATTCCTGATGAATTAAAGCTCTCTATTTGTTGCATTTTTTAAGTTTTGTTTTCTAAAAATCGTATAAAGTATTTTATAATCTTTAAAATTATTTTGAGACTTAGCTTAAATATATAACAAAATCGTATTGGAACTTTTGTTTTGTATCTTATTACATTTAATATATACACGTTATGTCTATCAATATTATGAATTTATTTTATTTAAAGAAAATAAAATAGAATATAGGAATAATTATATTTATATTTCTAACTTACAAATCATTCTCACATGTTAGATAATTATATATACGCCCATCAAAATATTAATATTATTTTTACTCCTACTTGCTAAATTACACTAATACTCTTCAATATCAACATCATTATACAAATTAATCCTATTTTTTTTAATCATGAATGATTTCAAATATATAAGTAATTTATGTAAATAAACTATGTACCGAGATATAAATATGATTATCCTATAATTTAAAATAAAAAATCCAACAAAAAAACTACCTACATTGCAGGAGAAATGAAATCAAGAATCCGGAATTTGTCATGCCACCAAACATAACTTAGCAATAGCGTGGCGCGAGTCTTCAATTTCATACATCAAGTGATCAAACAACCAAAATGACAAATGTCAACAGCCCACAACGTTTTCACCTCCGAACAACCGGTGCTTACGGGGTCCCGTTTCTTGGAGAGGCGTTATGCCTCCTTCCTCCTAACGCCGTCAAACTCCCTCGTTTAACGCCGTCAAGCATGATCACTATCGTCATCTTTGAGAAACGCAAAAATCCCTGCAGACAGGTCTCGATTCTGATCTTTTTTTATATGTATGTATATATGCACTAGAGAAGGCCTTATCCATTTTGGTACTTTTTATTTGTTTATTTTTGTCTTTCTCTCTCTCTTTTTGATTCTCTCTTGTTTTCCTGAATGTAGTGATTTGATCATGAGAGTGGTTTCTTTGAGCTCGCTCTTTCTCACTCTCGTCTCCACTCTTCTACTTCAATGGTATGTGTCCTCTCTGGATCTTTATCTCTATACTTTTAGCTAGTTTCTTGATTCTGTGACCGGTTTTGTATATCGAAATGTTGGTTTGTTTAATTAAGCCCATTTTTCTTGTTTTGTTAAATTTTTCATAAGTAGATATAAAAGTGTGTGTGTGTGTGGTTAATGGAGACCCAGTTCTTGAAAGTCAATTCTTCAATGGTGGGAGTTCCTTGTAGTTGTTAATTTCTTGATAGTTCAACCCTTTTTACTGGAAGCAAGACGAAAGTACAATTGAATGGAATATCTGCTATCAGTTTTAAAAAGCAGAGATATTTTCTTTAGGGGAAATGTTTTGGTTCTGGTACTTGTTTGGAGTGCTTACCTTGATAGAATCTATAATTGGTTGTGCACTGCTGATGCACTTGGGAATTGGGATGCCCTTTATTGTTTGTTTTCAGTGTTTAAAGAAAGAATAAGAATATTGTAAAATCCTTTTGATTTCAATGAAAAAGGAATGATACTTTGATGGTTTGATGCAATTTTGTTAGCCTGGGAGAAATAGAGCAAGCTAGCTCACCACCAAGAGGTTGGAACTCGTACGATTCGTTTTGCTGGACGATTTCTGAAGAAGAGTTCCTGCAAAATGCTGAACTTGTGGCTCAGCGCCTCCGTACACATGGATTTGAGGTACTTGAGTGGTTCTTGAACGTAGTTCAATTAGTTCTTATATACCAAGTAGAGTTGATCGATAAGTAATTGTGTTTAATTGCCACTGATCTTAAGGTTAAAATTTCTGCACCACACGACTTCTAGTACGTGGTGGTGGATTATCTTTGGTATAGGAGGAAAGTGAAAGGAGCTTATGTTGATTCTCTGGGATTTGATGTTATTGATGAATGGGGAAGGATGATGCCTGACCCGGATAGATGGCCTTCATCCAGAGGTGGTAAAGGGTTCACGGAAGTGGCTAAGAAAGTTCACGGCATGGGTTTGAAGTTCGGAATTCATGTCATGAGAGGTATCAGTACACAGGCATTCAATGCGAACACACCTGTCCTGGATGTCACGACGGTAATGCGACTTATCATAACTTAGACTATCCCAGTTATGCATTTGGTTAGAAGATGCTGCATTTAATTGAGTTTATTGTAACACAGAGAGTCGTCAACTATAAGAAAGAACTTTTATATAAGGATGTTTTTTCAACATAGACATAAATTGAAATATTTGGGTGTATTATTCCTTCCGATCTGTTGCATACACAGGGCAAAGCTTATGAAGAGTCCGGCCGGCAGTGGAGAGCTAAAGACATAGGAATGAAGGAGAGGACTTGCGCATGGATGAAAAATGGTTTCATGAGTGTGAATACCAAATTGGGGGCTGGAAGAGCATTCTTGAGGTCACTGTATCAACAATATGCTGATTGGGGTGTTGATTTTGGTAAGTTTAGATTTCCCAAAGAAAAAGAGGATTCTTTATGCTTCTAGTTTCTTTCTTTAGAATTTGAATACGGTGAAATTATATGTTGTATAAGTTGTTTTTACTCAACCTGACTTTTTAAGTTCTGTTACTTGAGCGGTTGTTAAGTGCTTCTGTTTCTTAACAGTTAAAAATGACTGCGTATTTGGAGCGGACTTTGATCTAGATGAGATAAGCTATGTTTCAAAGGTATAACTGCATAATGTCCATTCTGTTCTTACTGTCTTCAGTCCATATTGGCAATAGTCAACCACTAGTTAATTCAAAAAATCAAAGAGAAAAATAAGGATGATCCAAAGCACAAAGACATTTGCGGGTAAGAAGTTTGAGTTTAACATTCTAGGTGAGATCATGCAGGTTTTGACCGAACTTAACCGCCCGATCCTGTATTCCTTATCTCCTGGAACTAGCGTGACACCAGCAATGGCGAGGGACGTAAACAATCTTGTCAACATGTACAGAATTACAGGGGATGATTGGGATACATGGGGAGATGTTGCTGCCCATTTTGATATTTCTAGGTACATTCATTGTCTTGCACTTTTTTTCTGAGACCATACTTTGTTGTCAACTTTGTTCCTTCTGTACCTACTGATTTTATTTGGACTTTTACTATGAACATATGTTCTTAATCATACTCATTCTTGTATATTTATTGCACGCCTGTCTATTTACTTTTACCTAGTAAATTCTTTGCTTTCTTTTCTGGTGGGATAAGGGATTTTTCTGCTGCTAATATGATTGGAGCTAAAGGACTACGTGGCAAGTCCTGGCCGGACTTAGATATGCTTCCGTTTGGATGGCTTACTGATCAAGGTGAAACCCTCTACTTTTCAGAATGAAAATTGGAAAAGAGAAAACGGTTTTAGTTTCAACCCACGTCGTAGTACTTGTGAAACCATTTTAGTTATATGACGTCGAGCTGATACATTTTGTTGTAGTATTCATAAAAAGGGTTTTAGATTGAATGAATTTTGATTTTGTTGTTGATAGGTTCAAATGAAGGCCCTCATAGAAAATGTAATCTCAATCTTGATGAACAGAGATCTCAGGTACATGTAGATGGTTGCTCGTGGTTTCTCTTTTGGTAACATAAAAAATTGAAGTGACAAGCATATTTGAGAGCTTTGGACAGATGACCTTGTGGTCAATGGCTAAGTCTCCTCTCATGTTCGGAGGAGATATGCGACAGCTTGACGATGCAACGTTCAGTCTACTCACAAATCCTACTCTCTTAGAGATAAACTCCTTCAGCTCAAACAATAAGGAGGCATGTCCTTGACTTTATCATGTCTTGTACACGACACCAGCAGATTTCCAATCTAATTCTCATCTTACAAAAAATTGCAGTTTCCCTATATTACAAACAAAAAATGTCGTTTTCGTCGAGTAAGAAATCGTCCATTCACATGCAAATCAAGATATCTAGAAAGAAACAGTGTCATGGGCGCCCTTGCTTTAGGCCTCACTAGCTGCAAAGATGTCGAGGCAAGAGGCTGGTCACCTAAAGCTATTGATGATGATGATCTTGATCAAGTCTGCTGGAAAGAGAAATCAAGGAGTGGAGATCAAGAGCCATTTTGCCTATACAAAAGAAAACCTCTTCTGTCATCGTAATACCGCTATACCTGAGCATCATATTCTTTTAAATGTTGTTATAAATTTATGACTTGCATTGTATAATTTTATGGTTTAAATTTATTTGCAGAGAAGAATACCTGACATATAAAAACCACTATGACGGCAAAATCCATCTACTGGCAACCAAGACGACCGAGTCTTGTCTTGGTGCTTCTAGAAATCAAAAGCTTACTTCCAAAGAATCAAAAAGTGGTTCATTTTCACCTTGCGGATGGGATGTCAACCAGGTAATTTCTAGTCTCATTTTTCGACCCTGTTTCTCATGCATGCTGTAGCGGTAGTTCCAACTCTTCATTATGAAAGAAATCATTCCATGCTAAAAAATAAGCATGCTGAGAGTATTTTGCATGGCCTTAATATCTTACAAGGAATTCTTGTCATGAAAATACTCAACAGCCAATCATTTGATTCAAACAGATGTGGGAGTTGAAGCATAATGGTACCCTGATGAATAGCTATTCCGGTTTATGTGCATCTATGCGGCAAGTAAAAGGTGATATTTCCATACAATACTATTTATGCATGCCTCGGATTACTCAGTCGTGAGTTTGTTGTGTTTAGTTTCTGAGTCAACTTTCCTGCAGCTAATTCTGGTCCCAATGGAGTTCGTGCTTGGGTTGCAACGGGAAGAAGAGGTTTGATCTTATTCTTAAACCTCATGGTCATTTTAGCAATGTAAAACTGCAAGTACTTCTTTGGGCTTTGTCTCGTCGATGGAAAGCTAATCAGGATAGAAATCGATGAAAGAACGTAATGAGATTGCGTCATTTACGCCCATGACTCCTTTGAAACTCTTGTAACATTCTAAAGTTGGATTTATTGCATTTTACCCCCTGTGAAAACACTAATAAGCACAAAGTCCCCTTAAAGAAGAAAAAAGGGCAACGCGATTCTTTGAAGAAGCTCATTGCCTCTCATGTCAAGGGGTCGTATTTCCCTTTTTCTAAAAGTTTAGAGGCTCGCGTTGGCCTTGTTTTTGTTCCGGGGTGTTTATAGTTGTTCTGGGGCGCCTGTTGTGTTTAGCCCTTCTAAAGCATGGATGATTAATAGCTCTGTCTTTTAAGTCTTAGATTCAAGTAATTCGACTACCCGATTCTGTATCTAACAAGAGACTTGATTTCATTAGGAGAAATCTACGTTGCGTTCTTCAATTTGGATGACAACAAGGCTGTGGTGTCGATGAGGATGGACGACTTGGCTAAGGCTTTTCCTGGTAAAAATTTCAGCACCGTTTCATGCAAATGCAGAGAAGAATGGAGTAAGAAAGACTTTGGAGTTGTAAGAGATACACTTTCTACCCAAGTAGAAATCCATGGATGTGCTCTTTTTGTCCTAAACTGCACTTATACCTAACAAGACAATGCTATTTCATGGCTGTCTGAAATCTTGATATGTATTAGTTTTTCCCCCTTCCCTCCTGTTATGTTTGGCCATCAACATAAGGTTGAGTTGACATCACATTTCTTCAATAAACGAGAGGTTTTGGGTTCAACTCTAAGTTGTCGCACTCCTGTTATAATAATAATGAAAATAAAATGGCTCTTGTTTAGATCGATTTATCATTTGTAAATTTTAATGTTGCTTTTCTCTGGATCTTACTATTACCACATTATTATGGTTTTAGTCAACAACATATTTTTAGCCCTAGGCTGTATAATTTTATCTTTTTTTTTTAAAAAAAAAACATGAAATTAAAAGATGTGTAGATTGAGTTCTAAAACCAAATGCTGATAGTTGTTATTTATAGAGAGATCATATGGAATGATTATACAAATTTGGTGTGGTATTAGCATCATTTTATATAAGTTTATTGTAATTTATTTAATGTGGATATCTATGTGTAAATTTATTATAATTTATATTATTATCTTAATTATATTAATATATTGATTGAGCTGATGTGTTGCTTAATTTATTAAAATATCAATACGCTAATGTATTTAAAAAAAAGCAGAGCAGCACCAAGATTTGTAGCGGCTACAAGCGTCCAAACACAAACATATTTGTGCATCAATCAGATATTCTCAAACAAATTAAATGCATTGAGAAAAAAACGCATGAGGAGAAGGGAGTGTCGCGTTTTCAGGACAAAACGCGGCTTTAGAGGAGAATCGTACGATGATGGAATTTAATCAGGACCGTACGATCAAAGCGGGATCCAAACTGGGGGCAAATTGAGGCACCCTAATTTGATACGCCGTGGTTTTGAAGATGAATTAGAGCACAATTGAAATTGGAAAATTTTTGTGTGAAGCCACGCCCAAAATGAGCCGACAGCTGACACGTGTACGGCTGAGAGCGCACCTGCCTAGAAATGGAGTGGAGTTGTTCTTTTGCGTCCTTGTGAAGAAGAAGGTCAACCAATAGGAAGCTAGATTGTTACAGCCTTTTTATTTCTACAAATTTAATGTTATTCCAGCTTTAGTGTTTGGCATTTTTGTCTCCATTCCATGTAAAAGCTAAGGATTGATGAGGAAGACGACATAATGAAATATCTTCAATTTTTATTTTTCCCATCTCCTCTGTTCTTCTCTACTTCCCACCCCTTTTCTTGTTCTGTGATTTGGTTTTTTGCAATTTCCTGTTAAATTATTACATTTGGCCTCAGAGCCATTCAATCCTTGGACCTTAAAATACCTAAGACACACTAAAATAGCGGATAGAACCATATTGAAAGAAATTCAAGAAACACAAAAGAAAACATACATAATTTTTATGGATGAAAATGCCAGAAGGCAGGCCAACGAAGATGAGATTTACAGTCGTTTAGACCAAGTAATGAAGGTACAAGAGGGGTTACAGGTTTCTGTACTGAACGTGGAGCACAGTTTATTGACAGTTCAACAGTAGTTTCAAAGCGTTGTTGAACAACTGCAACAATACAATAGGAACAAATCAATCTTGGGGGAAGGATTAACAAAGTCTGTAGAAAAGGGTCAACATCTAGAGCTACAATACATAACTCTATCAGATAGGAGGGCAACAATATTTTCAGGCAAGAAACTCAACTACACTGTTAAGAAATTATGGCCCAAACCAAATGTTTGGGTCCTACACTTGGACGGCCAAACAACTTAAGCCCACTGGGCCACCTATCCACCCAACCCGACCCAATCCACAAAGGTTTGACCCACCTACCCTTGATATAAATACTCCTATTGACTAACCCTAATCAATCTTCTCTCTTCTCTCTTCCCCGATGCCTCTTTTTCTTTACCTGACTCCTAGGGTTCTCTCCATAACCCCTTGGGGCTCTGTGTGCTTGTCTTCCCAATCAATGGTCGTAAATCGGCCATTAATGGACAACCTCTTTAAATGGTTGGTCTATTATGGCTCAAGGGTTAAGTAATAATCAGTACTCTTTCTCTTCTCCTATTCTCTTCTCCTATTGTGGCTCAACCTTTGTGGTTCTTTTGATATAGCATTTGTGGCATTCCTCTGTGGATTCTGTGGTTGAACCTTAGTGGTTCAGAAAGCCTTCTGTGGCTTTAAGTTGTTTTGTGCAACCGTGTAGGGTTGTGATATTTGGCCTCTGTAGGCCTTGGATTTTAAGGCTCCTGAGCCGTCTATTCAAAAGTGTTTATGTCCCTTTCCACTGTTTTAGTTTTGTTCCCTGGTTTGTTTCTTGTTTGTTTTTCTGTTTCTTAGATTACTTGTAATTTGTTATAGGAAAGCCTGTAATATATTTAAGCATTTGTAAATCTCTGTAAATTTCTCAAATTGTAAGTATACCGGAGACCGATCCACTCCTTACACACACTCTAATATTGGAGCTTACAGTGCTCTAACCATGATGGAGTTTCCATATTTTGATGGAGAAAATGCCAGAAGTTGGGTTAGGAAGTGCACTAGGTATTTCCAATTAATCCCCATTCCTGATGATCAAAGGTTCCTATAGCCTCCATATATATGCAGGCAAAGCTAAACCCTGGTACCAGGGGTATACTGAAAGAAAGGAGTTTCGCACTTGGGATGAGTTAGTGCTAAGTGTGCTTGAGAGGTTTGAGAATCTAGATAGTAAAAGAGTCATGATTGAGTTTAATAAACTCCATCATGAAACAACTGTTAATGCCTATCTAGAAAGGTTTGAAGAACTAAAGGACCAAAATGCTCATTTTTTCAACAGAAATTAGAAGAGCAATTTTTCATGATGAAATTCATCAGTGGGCTGAAAGAAGAAGTGAAATCTTTTGTGCCTACTTGCCACACCACTCCCTTAAAGCAAGTAGTGATACTTGCTAGGAAGCAGGAATACACAGTGAATGCCATCTTAAAGAGATCTCATCAACCTAGCAAAAATTCACAACCTAAACCTCCTTTCAAACCTCAAAAAGAAACTCCCCACCTAGGAGCTATAACTAGCCCAAACGGTTCCTAATAGAAGTTGAGGTGAAAGCTAAAACAGAAAAGAACCTGTGTTACCATTGTAATGAGCCTTATGTACATGGGCATAGATGCAAATATAGGCAAATGTACATGCTCTTGAGTGATGAGGAGTATAGAGAAGATGAACAAGGGGAACCTGAGGAGCAACCAGTTCGGGATGATGAAGTAGAAGAAGAGGTGACAGTATCCCTACATGCTACGAAGGGTAGTGTTAGCTGCAAAGTGGGCTAGTAAAGGATAAAGACATTTTTATCCTAATAGATTGTGGTAGCCCACGTTGCTTCCTTGATGAGAAGGTTGCCATGATATTGGGCTATAAGCTGGAAAACACTACCCCCATGACAGTTAAGGTTGCTAATGATAGTCAACTTATTAGCAACATGCCCCAGGTTTAGGTAGGAAACGCAAGGACATATGTTTACTCACCTTGTTAGGTTGTTGAAATTAGGAAGGTATGATTTAGTGTTAGGGTGTGATTGGCTCAGTACTTATAACCCTGTTAAACTAGACTTTTACAAGTTGAGGATCTCTCTCTCTCTACCAGATCAGAAACTAATCCTCAGAGTTATACCTAATGAATCAGTTGTTATGGTTATATCTGCTAACTCTCTAGTCCAACAGATAAGAAAAAGGAACCAAGAAACGGGAGGATAATTACTCTCAACCCATAAGATCCAAAAACAGACAGAAGAAGGCATCCAAGTGCTGGAATTACTGCAACAATATGAAGAAGTGTTCAAAGAATCTAGCTCCCTCCTTCCAGAAAGAGCATTAAGCACTGTATTGAATTGATCCCTGATGCAATCCCTAAGAAACAACATCCTTACAGATATGCATATGGACAAAAACTGAGATTGAGAGGATTGTCAAGGAGATGCTTAATATTGGTATTATTAGCCATAGCTCTTTTGCATCTCCAGTGCTGCTAGTGAAGAAAAAGGATGGAGGGTGGAGGCTCTGTGTGGACTAAAGGTATCTCAATAAACTCACAGTTAAACACTATTTTTCTATACCTGTAATTGATGAATTACATGGTTCTAAATACTTAACCAAGATTGATTTGAAATCAGGATACTTCCAAATAAGAATGAAGATGGAAGATATTCCTAAAACCAACTTCATCACTCACAATGGACACTATGAATTTCTAGTCATACCTTTTGGGTTGTGTAATGCACCCTCTACATTTCAAGCACTCATGAACCCTATTTTTGAATCTCACCTCAGGAAGTTTGTTTTAGTATTCTTTGATGACATTTTGATTTATAGTAAAACTTGGGAAATGCATTTATGTTACATCAAGGAAGTGTTGGAGTTACTAAAGGCACATCAACTCTATGCTAAAAGGAGTAGATGCTCATTTGGCCAACTGAAAGTTGAGTATTTGGGACACATTATATCACGGGAAGGGGTTGTTATTGATCCCCAGAAAATTGAGTGCATGCTCAAGTGGCATGTCCCCACCACTATCAAGGCACTCAGAGGGTTCTTAGGCCTTACTGGAAATTACAGAAAATTCATCAAAGTTTATGGAGTCATCAGTAAGTCTCTGACATCCTTACTAAGGAATGATGCTTTTGAATGGAATGCTGAAGCAGAAGAAGCCTTCAATAAACTTAAGAAGGTGATGACCACAACTCGTCTTAGCTATGCCAAACTTCTCTCAACCTTTTGTAGTGGAGACTAATGCTTGTGGAAAGGGAATTAGAGCAGTTTTAGTGCAGCAGGAACAACCTATTGCTTATCTAAGCAAGGCATTATCCCTAAAAAACTTAGGGTTGTCCACTTATGAGAAGGAGTTCCTAGCCTTACTGTTAGCCAACATTATTTACAGGAAAACCACTTCATTATTAGAATAGATTAGAAGAGCCTCAAGCACATATTGAATCAAAAGATTGACTCAGTTTTGCAGCAGAAATGGGTGACAAAGTTGTTAGGCCTCAGCTATGAGGTCCAATATAAGAAAGGTAAGGAAAATCGTGCTACAGATGCTCTCCCCAGAGTGGAATATGTTGGCAATGAGCTTTGTTTGGATGCCATCACCACTCAAATTCCCATATGCATGCAGGAAGTATAAAACAACTATGATGGTAAGACCTTATTCCAGACCATAATCTAGGCTAAGGTTGTTGATGCATCTTCTTTCACTAACAATGATTATGAAGCTGGGATATTGATGAGAGGAGGAAAGGTTTGTGTAGGCAGCCATGGAGGAGTTAGAGGAAAAATCATCAAGTCACTATATGATACTGCCATAGGGGGACATTCTGGAATTAATGGAACGTATCAGAGGGTCAAATCCTTGTTCTATTGGCCTACAATGAAAGGTGATGTTCAGACATGGGTTAAGGAATGCGAAGTATGTCAAATTATCTACTGTAGCGATTGATATCCATATTCATTAGATTGTAGTAATTAATATTTTTATATCTTATTCATATAATCCCCGCCAAGGAAACCAAACTCAACAAAATCATTTCTTTTGTTACGGATGGTGGAACCAATGTTTTAAATGTTTCGAATTAAGTTGAATACATTATTATTTAAATATTATTTGAATTATTATCAAGTTTAAAAACTTATGTTTGAATTATGATAATTAATCTAATTTGAATTTTAACAAAAGAATTGAAGATTTATGTTCATTAATTTAATATTTTTAAGTATATTTTTTTATTATTATTTTTTTGTAATAATTTAGAGCTCACTTGATGAAAATTTTGGTACAAGTTTATTCCAATTGAGTATGGAATAATTGGATTGATTTTGTAGGCGCCGATCAGATGCAACAATCATCAAGTGTAGCAGAAAGGATTGCAGATTATGGACTTTGAGTTCAAATCATTGCATCAGCTCAGTCGCATCGACGGCGTCAAACAAGGTTACTTCTCTGCGCAGCTCTTCTCTCACTATTTCACGAATCTTCAATGATTTTTAACAAGTTCAAAATGGATGGTGAGATTCAGCGTCGAATTGATTCAGAATTTTAATTCTCTTCCTGAGGGATTGGAGGTCTGTCAATCTGGAAAGGCTAAAATTTCTGTTTCCTTTGATGCGTATTATGAATTTGCAGGAGGCAGATAGGCGGAACAAGGTTTAATCTCTGAGTCCGTTGATTTTCAAGCTGTGTATGTGATTTTAGTTGAAATTTGAGATTTTGGTGGACGGATTGAAAGTTTAGATAATGTGATCTTATAGTTTAATATTTTCTCTTTTACTTCTCTGTGATGAGTGCTAGTATTCTGCTCTTGTAATCATAATAGTGGTATTACTGCAAAGGAACATTTCTTTAGCATTAGTCTTAGTATCTATAGATAGATGAGCAATTATACCTCTAAACAGTGAAGATTTTGCTAACTTTGGACGAAGTTACGACTTCCTAGATTGTGTTATGTTTGGCTGTTCTTGTCTGATATCCATACGCTCATTTACAGTTGTTACGGGCTGCATTGATGTGGGGATGATCACCCGTATGGGAAAATATGCCTGAACGAACCAAGGATCCATGTGTTTTTACTTCGGTCTAGTCAACCCAAACGAAAGCGACTTTGATATGACTCATCCAAGCGGCTGATCAGTATAAATAGCTCAATAGACATGTGAGAGGTTTGAGATCATTTACTGCTTTCTTACATTATCATTCTCTAATTATGACCTCACTGTCTTAAGTGTTGAAGGGTCAGTGCAAGGCCAAGAACAACCAACCCTGACTATGCCTTGTTGGTGCAGAACTTTAGATCTTGGATACGACCCACCGACCTGGTGATTGAGGACGATCTTGTAAACCTCCTGTTATACTATTAAATGTGTAGCTATTAAAGTTATTGTCTCACTCAGTAAGCCTAATGTAACCTGTATGAGAATTACAGAACTCTTTTCAAATCATCACGTTCTCTTCTGTGGAAAAGTAAAATGTTTTCTTGAATATGAAATTATTAACTGCCTCAGCATCAGTCTCTCCTTAATTCTCTGCTGAATTCCTTCCTCTCTTCTCCAGCGCCATAAAACCAACCACAGATAGCAAAGCAAAAGCAGAGAAGCATACAGATGCTATGTCAAGTGATGAATGACGTCCGCTGATTGCTTGAACCTTGAAAAGGTTTCTGCTCTTCTTGGCATCAGTTGTCTGCCCGTAGGCAACCTCGTTGCGGGATGAATTATAGGCATAAGCTCTCACAAAATAAACTGCAGTTGGGACATCTCTCTCTATCATCCATGTGAAGTTCTGAGTTTCCCTCATATAGGTTCTGTGAGCAATTGTGAACTGACAAGTCTTGTCTTTGCTAAGGTTGTCCACAGTTTTCCTCCATCCACGATCAGCCTGGCTGATTGGTCCGTAGCAAAGCATCAACTTAACTTCATTGTACGACGAATCTGTCCCATCTGGAAAACTCTGATTCAGCCCCCAGGTAACTGTTATATTATCCTCTCCGGCTTTTAGAACTGCAAAATTGTATCCATTGAGGCTGTTGTTCTTGATGATTACATACTATTAACGATTGTTTCAACTCCTGATTCCTACTCTTTTCATCGAATAAGGTAACTAAATCTTCGATGAACCAAGTCTTTTCGTAAAGTAACAACTAACAAGCATGATGTGAACAGTGCTAGTATCAACTGTTGCAAATTTCTGTTTTTCACCAAAATTTAGGAAAACCAACAGAAAATAATGCATCAATTTGTTGGGAAATTTACTTGTGGTGTATCAGTTTGTGTTTAATACTTCTTCTTGCATCTCACCCGATCCCATTTGCAACCATGAAAGAGTTTTCTCGCTTCCACATTTTGACAGTTAAAAGTGGAAAAACGTCGATGCTCACCTCCAGGACATAGCCACAATTATTAGCTTTGGAAGTAAAATAGATATTTCGGTTAGTAAAGGAGGGACAACTTCAAATCAAAGACGGAAAATTTTTGAACTCCACGTGATTTACATATAAAACTTGAGATTATAGATAAAAGGGGGCGACCGCCTGGTCTAATCCTGTGTCTCTACTGCAAAATATGTTGCTTATCAAGAGAAAGCAAGACTAGAAGTATAAGCTCAACTTCGAAACTTATGATAAGAGAAAAGATAGAGATTCATGGTGAAACTCTTTTAACACTCTGTAGAGAAGTTGGATCTTTAAGAATATTGGCTCTTGCTGCATGAAAATTAAGCAAAAATCGACGACTCATAGAATCACTTCCAGATGTTTGATGGGATATCACAACTTATACTATGCACAAAAGAATCTAAGAACTTCAAAGCTTAAACTTATAGACACAAGTATGCTACCTTGGCCATCAGTTGGTGAAGCCGAGACGGCTAGGGTTTGGGGCAGTGTAGAAAAGAGCACACCTCCATAACAAGTGTCTGCAAAGCTTAAGGTGGCTAGAGATAGTACTGCAAGAAGATAAGATTCCATTGTTAGAAAGTAGAGAATATGTCAAAGTGTAGATGCTTAGCCAGTTCAAGAGGAAAGTAGATTCATTTATGGTTCAGAATATAGTTTCTTAAGTCAAAGTCTAAAATCATACACAGACTTTAATGAGAGAAATATCTCATATTTTGTCTACATTGCAGAATAGGGGCTCCGGCAGTTTCCTTTGGCGGGGGCCATATGAATTAATGTTCCATTTCTTGGAATTTGATTACTGCGTTTTAGATATATCTTGCGATGGGAGGCCGGAATCTAATAGCGTTATCTTCCAAAAAATTTATTTATTGGAGGTCGTGAGTATTCGATAGTCAAGGGTTTTGTGACGACATAGTTTTGTTTTCACACTAACATACGTTCGTCAGAAAGGTGTATCGAATTCTATATTAATAGCAAAGAAGAAACATAAGAACTTGAATATATTCCAATCTACCTCTTATGTTTGATTGCTAACGATGTTTATGAGAAGTTCCCAAAGGAAGATGCTTGAAATTGTTGTTCAAGTGTCTTGAATGGTTTTTCATACTTTATGGAAAATGTTCATCCAAATCAAGTTTCGTCGTATCGAAGAATCACATGGCCAGTAATTACCTTCTTGTTGTGTGATTGGGCATTCTTTTTAAAATGTGCATGGTACACCAATCACATTATATTTGTCATGTAAATAATTTAAATTTGATCAAACTTAAACCAGTTTAGATTCCCTGTATACTCTAGAAGTGATTCGCCATAAAGTCGGTGGTAAAGTAGTGGTGGGCAAATGGTTACATACTCCAACACCAATGGCTTGGATCTTTTGTTTGATTTTCCAGACTTTGAAAATATCATCCGACAATCTTAAAGTGATATCATTTGTATTGTATTGGATCCTATAGTGTTTATTCCTATTATGAAAGGATATACGCACTTTTACTCAAGTACTCTTTCATTAATAGTAAATGATTTTCCAAGTGAAATCCCCTAGTATATGAAAGAGTGCATAGTAATTCTAAAACCCCTACATAATTCAGGATGAACGACAATGTTTCCAACTAAAAAGGCAAATAGTAAGTTCAATGCAATTAGTTTGTTAAACAAAATTAGCCCAAATATAGGGTGATATGATAGTCTTATACACGATCAAATTCACAATAAAAATAACAAAGACAGTTGGAAATGAAACGAAAAATTACATGGGCGAGATTTGGACAATTAGTCATATGTAAAAAAATTAGGTTAATGTGTATTGATAGGTATCCATCATACATATGTTTGGTAATGAAAGTGATTTTGCTTAGCTTTTAAAGAGTGGAATTCCAAAAGTGTATTCCTTTCTTCAAGTCTACATGAAAAGGAAGAGGTTTGTTTTCTTTGCCAGCATTATTAATTGTTGCACTTGTCTTTCCTAGTCAAATTGTTACCATTTAACTAAACAATTAGGAATATTGAGGCTAAGATTTGATGAATGTTTCTTTTTCTAAGAAAGTGATTTTTGGCAACAATGAGAAAAATAAATTTAAAGAAATCAAAATTTGATTTGAAGTATGGTTTTGGATGAATTATTTTTTAAGAAAATAACATCATAGTCATTATTGATATGACATTTCTTTTCAGGAATTATGGGAGAGGTATGGTTCATAAACTTTTTGGGGGAAATTTAATATTTAAGGCAGGTTGGATTTGATATAATTCATCAAATCATAAATGGTGAGTAATTTGTAGGGACGAGTGATTTTCAATTCGATGGTGATAGGTTCAATTTTCAGTACCAATATAAGAGTTGTGTTGATAGATAATCTGTAAGTATACTTATAAATAATATATGATTTAGCAATAATATCCGTAACAGTGATTGAAATCGAAGTCAACCAAACAATTTTGTGAAAACTTTGGGGTGGCCGGGGGTGGGGGGGGTGGGGTGGGGGTTGTGGAAAGCAGGACAGTCACTCTGTTGATGAAGAACATTATTGTATGCACTGTCCTTGGCTGGTGAGAGTCAATGCCAATAGTACACTCATATCTGTTGGATTGCATTTTATTATAATTTTTATTATATATTTTTCATTTATCATATATATTACGTGTATAATTTTTTTTTAAATAAAATAGATTACACAATTTTCTAGATATAATGTCTACATGTTAAATGAAAAAGAAAATGCAATAAAATAAAATAGAAAATCTAGTCCACATCCTTCTAATAATTAGACTTTTGGATTACAAGATATAATTTAGACTGAATGGAAAAAGGTTTTTTTTTTTAAATACATCGATATTTCAAAAGCATCCAATATAATATTACAACATTCAATATATAATACAACAATATTTTTAAATCAATCAATTTCTTCAAAAAGCAAACAAAAATAAATAAATAATATACGCATACTATTATTAAAAGTAAATTAAACACCTATATCCGTAAGACTTGAATTCATGATTTTTTTGTAGTGACACTTCAACCTCACCACTGAGGCAAGGAATGATTGATGGAAAATGGAATTTAGAGAATAGAAGTAAATATGTTGCAAAATCATAATCATAAAATAAATTTTAAGATTTTATCTATATGCTCTCAGTTAGGACTCATTCCCCCCTCCCCCCTCCTGTTGCAGAAAATATAAGTCAGTTCGACTTTAATTATCATCATAAATTATGATAAATTTTAGATACCATAAGTCGTTTACATGATTACTTACACTAAGCAATTTAAATTCCAGAGATTTATATAATTTACTTCATTACTATATACAATGTGATACAAGATGTGTGTGTTTGTGTTTGTGTTTCTTATGTTTACATGACTTAAAAAGACAATCATAATTCAAAAAGAGAGAAAAAACTAGGAGGTAAAAAATATTCATAAATTTGCACACAAGAATGAACACGTATATTACTCAATATCCATTGGATCTTGCGATTGAGCAGGTCGAACTTGAGTCTAACTGTAAATTTAATTTTTTATACTATTTAGCTAAACCTGTAGTTTGTGGATATTAATCCCATTCTCAACTATTTTTCATCTAATTATGTATCGCAATTATTTTGGAATCTATAGATGTATAATTAATTATAGAAATTGTGAATTCAAACATCACAATTACTTTTTTTAAAGTTAATTATTTTATAATTAATTATGCAACTGTTGAGCCAAACTAGGCCTCAATAATTAACCACATATTTAGTTTTCAAACAAGGAAAATTGTGAGTAAACAATATATCAATTTTGAAATTGATATGAACCAACCACAAATCTTGCAAATTACAATCAAATGAAAATTCTTGGGATAATTATATTCCCTTTCTCTAAGATTTGGTGTAATTATGCGTAGATTCCTTATAGTTTAGGAAATTATATTTATTATTTTTGAGGTTTGCTTTCGCCTAACAAAGAAGTCCCTTCATTAGTCAAAATGCACTAAATTTGCTGATATTAATAATAAAAAAAAAATTCTGTATTTACCACCAATTGACTTATTATTGATTGATAGCAAGTCAAATAATTTTTTTATAACCAAATTACCCTCATACATCTTCATGCGTTAATGCATATGGGGAGGTATATCTCCATCGTTATAAAGTTAGTTTAGTCCCAAAAAACTGTTTTACATGTAATAAGTCAGTTTTAAGTGACTCAAAGGGTAAATATCATTTTAGATTCAGTTTTTTTTTATTAATATCAGTAAATTCAGCAAATTTTAACTAACGCGGGAACTTATTTGTTAGATAGAAGTAAACTTAGAAGTGCTAAATGTAATTTTCCAAAGTATAGAGAATTTACGTATAATTATACCAAATCTTATGAAAAAAATATAATTATCCCAAAAATCTAAGACCATACTTAGTAGTAAATAAGCAAATAATTGATCAATAATGAATGATTTCTAGTAGAAGTAGTGCCCTAGTGATTAGGTAATCATCCCATCCCTTTCAACTATTAAATGGAACAATTGACTTTATGGTATGCATACAAGTGTCAGTTTGTAAAGCACACAATTCTTTGATAATAAGAGTATACACATACACTTATTACGAATTAATTATACTTAGACTCCATAAAAAATATAAAAATATATTTTTTCTAGAAATAATTTTTGAAATTACTCTTTGAAAAATTCTCCCTTTACAAATGCACCTTCCCTTTAGGATTTCGGATAGAAATACAACTATAATTATGCTCATTCAGCATTTCGTATATTTTATTAAAAAAAAGTACTCTAATAATATTTTTATATTTATAAGGGGGTAATGGGACATGTATAATATAAAGAAAGTTAAAGGGTATAATCGTAATAAAATATTATTCCCTGATTATTGTCATTTGATAGAAGTAGTGATTGATAAATGAAACAATTAGTTGTCTTGTCAATAATTCATACAAAATGCTAAATGGAGCAAAAAAATAGAAGTTTATATAATTTTTTTTGCTAACGTCTGTATTTTTCCTTCAAAGTTTATTGGAAGGTGTACAATTATAAATAAGAATTGCAAGTGTAATTTCAATAATATTTTAGGAGAAAGCGTAATTTTATATTTTTAAAAAAAAATTAATTATGACTAACCTAAACATAAATATATATGAAAATGTGTGTGTATGTGTGTGTGTGTGTGTGTGTGTGTGAGGGAGGTATCATGCCAAGTGATATCTGAATTGGACTACTTAATAGTGACATTTATGCATTTGATAATCAAATAACTCTTCTCACCAACTTATAATAGGGAATAAAGTCTGGAGAAAAAATCTATAGGGGACAAATCAAAATATATAAAAAAATATAGATAAAAATATTTATTTTTTTGTAAGTGCTATATTAATGTGGATGACAAATTTTAGCTCGTATATATGTATTTCGATGTATTAATTAATAATATTATTTAAAATAATATAAATATTCAGGTCAATAGTGATTCGTACAAATATATAATTATTTTTTGTATGTTTGATAGAATGTACTATTAATGTATTAAAATATCAATAACTAACTTTGCACAAAAGATCATATTCGAATTCAAATAACATTACTAAGACTTATGTTTTTTTACGAGACATCGCTTCTTTTTTTAATAGAATTTCTCGTATACTCATTAATTGAACCTTCGAAATTTTTCGATATCCCTAGTTTAAGTCACTTTCTAAAAAGCTTGTTTGAGCTATATTTGGTAAATGCTGAAATCAAGTTTAAATATAATTTTGCAAATTTAATAATAATTCAAATAAATTTAAATAATGATGTGTTCGATTTAACTCAATCTATTTACAACCAAAGTTATCTTTTAATTCCTACATATTATCTAGCTACTAACATGTGTCTAGTTTTGGTAAATATTCCCTTTTCTTAGAAGCTCTTTCCATCTTTTCTCACTATTATTTATAAACTACTTATTATAATTCAAAATAAATCAATTTATCAAATAAAAAATTATTATTTCAATATAGTGTGCGATCATGTTCTTAACTATAGTTGATCAAAGTATAATTGATTATTTTCTAGTACTAATAAAAGTAAAATTTCAATATTTCAATATTATAACTTCAATAACTTCCAAAGCATTTTTAAAAACATGAGCGCAATTAAAAACAGGGTAAATTACATTTTAGCATTCGAATTATGTCTTTTTTTACACTTTGCCCTCATTTTTTTTTCATTACTATCTCAACTTTGCGAAATTTGTATTTTGCTATATACGATCCTTTTTTTGTTGTTTTTCTACAGAAAAACATCACATATTGTGCATATGTGAAAAATATCGTATCACATAATCTTTAAGTACATCACATATGCACTGAATGTGATACTTTTTTGACAAAAAACTTGATTGAAAAGCAATTATAAATGACAAAGTGTAAAATTTCGTAAAGTTGAGATGACAAATTGATAAAAAGAAAAAAGTTTAGATGCCAAAATATAAAAATAACTATAGTTAAAATGACAAACTAACACTTAAAAATATATGTCGTATTTGCTTGATTGAAAGGGCCAAAGGTATACTTTTATAACTAGAGGCCAATGGATCATGCATGTATTATTAACAAATTTATAATTCAAGAATAATTCTTCTAAGCTTTTTGTGATCATATCAAAATATTTTATTTTTTGATTTAAACGTTATTTGAGTTGAAATCTAGAGTTGAGCTACCAGTTTTCCTTACGGAAAGTTGTAGTTTGAGCTAGGTCCGGGCCGAGCGCAGCGGTCGGGGATCAACCCCCTCCGTTTGGTAATTATAAAACAATGTAATGCCATAGAGGAGAATGAAGTAATATTTATTATATAAATAATTATGTTTTAGTTTTTTTTAGGGAAATGTAATAATTATATTTAGATTGTTACAAGGCCAAACAATGCAAAAATTTATTTATTACAAAAGAGTAATTTTGGTACCAATGAAACATGAGATATTATGCTAATTAGTGCAAATACAATCTAATTAAGATATAATTAGAAAAAGAGAAAACAATAAAATGAATCCAGATATTTATTTTTGAAATATGATGAAAGTTGAAAATATAAAGTGAATAGAAATGAAGTGCTTGTGTCTTACGCATATTGGCCTTATTTTATGCTTTTTGGTTCTACAACAAAATAATCATAAAACTTTCTTTGTTTGTTGCTATATTTAATATCTCAGATTTGAAAAAGGTATTATTATTATTATTGTTATTATCATATTATTCATAGATCTTCCTTCTTCTTGTGGGATAGAGATGTCGAAATCGCCATGGGGGAACATCGGAGCCTGGGCTGCCGAGGCCGAGCGGGCGGAGGAAGAGGAGCGGGAAGCGGCCGAGAAGGCCGCTGCTGCCCAGCCACCGGCCAGTTTTCCCAGCCTCAAGGAATCCGTGACTACCGCCACCAAGCAGAAGAAAAAGACCAAGATGACCCTGCAGGAGTTCACGATGCAGCAGTCGAGCAATTCCGGCTCCGCTGCCAGCCGCGGCTTGACAACGGAAGAGATGCTCCGCCTCCCCACCGGCCCCAAGGAGCGCTCCCCGGATGAAATGCAGTTTGGGAGATTGGGGGGCGGGTTTTCTAATTATGGAAATCGGCCTGGATCCGGGGGCGGTCGGCCGCGGGAGTACGAGGGTAGGAGATCTTATGGATTTCAGGATGAGGACCGGCGCGGGGGCCCGCCGCAAGCTAGGGTTTCCGAGATGAATCAACCGTCGCGAGCTGATGGGGTTGATAATTGGGCTTCGATGAAGAAACAAACGGTACCCGAATACAATTCGCCTCAAGCCCGACCGGGGGGAAAGTACAGTTCACTCGGCGGTGGTGGAGGCCCTGGAGTTGGGTCACGGGCCGATGAGGTGGACAATTGGGCTTCCGTTAAGAAGCCAATTTCACAACCACAGCAACAAAGTAGATCTTCAACCTTCGGTTCAGGATTCTCCAGGCCCGAGCCTGATCGTTGGACTCGGAATGAACAGAGATTTTCGGACTCTCCTAAAATTGAGGTTGAAGTAGTGGCAAAAGTTAATAAGCCTAATCCATTTGGCGCTGCAAGGCCGAGGGAGGAGGTATTGGCAGAGAAAGGGTTGGACTGGAAGAAGTTGGATTCGGAGATTGAAGGAAAGAAGCTGCAGCATTCGGGTAGTGGAAGCAGGCCATCAAGTTCGCAGTCAAGTAGGCCGGACAGTCCACTGTCAAGCAAGTCTGAGGTGACAGCTGCTTTGATGCCAGGGATGGGTGAAGGAGCGGTAAAGCAAAAACCGAGAGTGAATCCATTTGGTGATGCCAAGCCTAGGGAAGTTTTGCTTGAGGAGAAGGGCTTGGATTGGAAGAAGATTGATCTTGAGTTGGAGCATCGACGAGTTGAGAGGTAATCCTTGATTATGCTTCTCTTACTCTCTGGTGTAAATATGTTTTATCTGTAGCATTCTATCATGAAAAGATTGCATTTTTCGGGGTTTTGTGATCACGATGTTGTATGTTTTGTATTTTTCAGTTCCCACTTTATTCTAAATTTTTTTACTAATTGCTGACATTTGCAAATAATCTATCCAATATAAAGAGTTATATGTTTTGAAGGGCATTGGCATATTAATGTTTAAGGGTTTTTTTGAATAAAATGCCTGCAAGTTCATAGCAGAAGTATCTTATTCATGTTTCACATACAGAATTGCATGTTTTAGATGCTTGTCAGGGGAAATTTTAGCTTCTATAGTGCTACTGAAGTTTCATGATACATGTGCTGGTCTTGGGTGAGTGCAAGATGGAAGTGGTTAATAATCAGCTGTCAAGTGTATTTATTCTCATTCAGCTGGGGGGGAGGGGGCGGCGAGCCTTTGATGAAGAGAGAGAATATGTAGCATAAAGGATGAGCTGTTTGTTCAGATCATTTAAAATTTGGAATACATGATGTGTATTTCTCTTGGATGAACTATGCATGGCTCCTTCAATATAAGATGCCTGAAATACGCAGGTGCAGAATATCTTTAATTTTATTGTCAAATTATTTAACCAAATGTTGAAAGTCAGAACTATGAACTTTTGGATTTTGATTAAGGATTAAAGAAAGTTTGAGAGAGACATTCTCTTTCTATAATTTAGTGGGTTATAGAATCTTTTATCCTCTTAGAGTTGCTTTAGTTGTCTGTTTTATACTTCTAATCTATGTTGGAAGTATACCAAATGTTTTGGACTGCATATTATGAAGTTTTTGAAGGGAGTGAAAGATGAAAACAAAGTGATGAAGAAGAAGATTCCATGGGATTTTTAAGTAGTCATTTTTGGTGATTTAATCTATGTAACATTCTTCAATCAAACTGCAAATCTGCAAGTAATGATGATACCGTGATATAAATCATCCTAATAAATTAAGTGGAGGTGTATGGAGAAGTGGGCACATTTATACATGTCTGTTAGCTTGAGAAAACAAGACTTGAATCCTATTCAAATATAACAAGATTTAATTGAGGAAGCAAAAACTTTATTGCTCTTCCGTCTGTATCTATATGTATATCATCACTTAACTTTTCTTATATGTAAAATCTGGTTGTACCTTTGTCCGCTTGTCTTTTGGGTGTTCACACATGCATCAGCTATTAATATTACCGATATCTGTATACCTTAAATTGTTCACCATTTATACCCAGAAACAGTTGGTTCAAAACTCATTACTGCCACTTATATGCTGATAGAATATGGATATACCTTATTGGCTAACTCTGGTTAATAAGTTATGCAGTCCTTGGAATGAACCTGTAAAGATCTTTTCTTTGAATATTGGGATTGAGAAGTTATCAATAGTTCTGGTTTTGGGGGTTGCTCTCCCTCATTCTCCGACCTTCAAATTTATCATTAGGAAGAAGCTTTTTCATTAATGTCATATGATGTGTGTTCTCACCATTTGATTGATAGACATAAATGTCGTATGTTATGAAGAGTGGCCGTAGTTTCACTCTCTGTTTGTAATACATTACCAATGCAAGATGCATCCATGATTAGGTTCTAAACAAATTGTTGTAGTTGCTGTTGTCTCTTTCTCATGTTTGTAAATTGATGTGTAATTGGGATGAGAACAACTACCGTTTATAGCAGTTGCTAATGTTAGTAATTATTGAATGTTACGAGAGTGTGATTAGTGGTTGGTGAAAACTATTAGATGTCAATGGTGTTTTAAGGCTTGATTTTTTTTATATATGACTCCAGGTAGAACTGCAGTTGTTTAATGGTGTTAGTTTTATCGTACTGCTCTTTCAGCAACCTGTACATGGGAAATTTCCATAGCCTGATGCCAGGTTTGAATTGTCTTATTGAGGATGGTTTAGTTGTTAGATTGCAGTGCGATTTATGTTGTTTGCTCTTTTAACAGCATATGGAATGTGAAATTTCAATGTTTTGGACTTCTGGATAGAATGAAGGGTGGAGGTGATGGACCGTATGTGATGTCTTTGAAAAGTCAGAGGAGAACTATAATCTCCAAAGGAACCAAGAGGAAGCGGAGAAAAGAGAGAGTAACCTAGCTGAATATCCTGGGGCCTGGCATCACACATCTAGAAAGAGCTCGCTCAGTGTCTCATTATACTGCCTAGAACGGGCTTTAAAATGCATAATTTAAGAGATAAAAATTTAGTTTAGATTCTGAATACCCTTGTTATGATATTAGAAGCAGACTACCAGGTGGATTACCATATGATATCTCTTTAAGTTTAGTTAAATATAAAAAACGTAGGATCCTTAACAAAATCATGGCAGATATAAGATTCTACCAGCTATTTTATAATTGAATAAGACGTATATGATTTTCAAAGAAGTATTTACAACCAAATGATTGGTCATGGTATTAATCTATTTCCCAACTCTGTGTTCCCTGTTGATGTTCTGATCACTTATCTGTTATTGTTGCAGATGTCGTATTGGTTTTGGCTAGAGTAGCTAATATCTGATGGAGCTTAGGTTGATGTTAAAATAAAATAAGCATTGAGTCATCAGATCGGTATAGGCTGGTTAAGCGTTGAGTATGCATGGATAAAGGGGCATTTTCTTCTAGTCAACTGCTATTCCAGTTGTTATACTTTGTCCACACGTTATATCACAAGTAATATGGTTAATCTTCCTTTTTCGTATGCGTGAGAATTTTGCCTGTTTCATTGCTTGCAAAGATAACAGGATAGCAAGATAATATTAACCAAAGCCAACAGTTAGATATTCATGATCAATTTTCTATTGCTCGGAGATATTGTTTGTAATGTGTTACAATAATGCATAAAGTGTATTAGATAGTCAAATTGGTGATATCTTTCTTCTGGGTAACTAAGGAAAATCAGCAAAATTGAAAAAACATAGAATCACTATAACTGAAGTGATAATTTGTTGCAGGCCCGAGACAGAGGAAGAAAAGAATTTAAAGGAAGAGATTGAACACTTGAAAAAGGAATTACTGCTAAAATCTGGTGATGACAAAACCAGTATACATGATCTTATACATCAAAGGGAGGGAGAACTGGAACTGTTGGTCCGTCAGTTGGATGACAAAGTTCGATATAGTCAGAAAAATTTCGAGAGGCCAGGGTCTGGAGCTGGTAGAGGTGCTGGTTTTAATGAGAGACCTCCTTCTCGTCCTGGAGCAAATGAGGAGCCTAGAGCTGGGTTTAATGATCGACCTCCTTCCATGCCCGGAGCATACGAGGAACCTAGAGCTGCTTATACTGAGAGGCCTCGTTCACGTCCTGGCACATATGAGGATCCTAGACAGGAGAGACCTCCATCCTGGGGTGGACAATATGAGGATCCCAGATCTGGCTTTGCTGAAAGACCTCCTTCACGTCCTGGAGCCTATGAAGACCCCCGACCTGGCTCTCATGAGAGACCCCGTTCCAGGCAGGGAGCCTATGAAGACCCTAGAGGCAGCTTTCCTCAGAGATCATCTTTCACACATGGAGGGTATCAAGAGCCCAGAGCTGTTGACTACAATGAGAGGCCTCGATCACGGGGCACTACAAATTCATGGACAAGATCAAGTGATGACAGAAGAGCTATTCAAGGTGGCGGGGGAAGAGGATTCTTGGGCAGCAGAGACGTGGATAGGTACTTTGTTGTCTCTTTCATCTTTATCTGTTTCAGATTTTTTATCGAACCTGAAACTTTTATATGGAAATTTGGTCTATTAAGTTACAGACCTTATACCTCATGAGCATGGAAATGGTACGACAATTTTCTGTGAAACTCTGGATAATTTGTTTTTTGTGGTCTTCAAAATTTTCGAAGAATAGAAGTTGTAGAATCATTCTAGTGTGTGGCTTTGCTTGAGTTGTCGAAGAATTAATTTAAGTGTAGCCGCTTTCTTGCTGAGAATTATTTCCTTGAAGACACACTTGTTTCTGTACAGCATTCTGTTGGCTTGTCCCTTGCATAATGAATCTTGTTAGTTTACATATTTTAGATGCTAGCATGGTCGACTGAGGGTTGCCTGTGGACTTTCTTTGCATGTAGCTGCTAGTACTGGTGGGCGATAATAAATCCTGTATTAAATCTAATCATCATTATGTCATGGTTGCCTATTTATTAATTGAATTACTAATGAGATTGATGCCTGTGGTCATGTCATTTCGCAGGTCGAGCTCAAGGTGGTGATATCTTTGACAAATGACTGTTGATTCTTCGAGTTCTCTTCTGCTTTGTTAGACCGCAATAATACTTTGGTATCTTATTTGTTTTCTCATAATTTTGCTGCGAGGAGTAGAGCTAGCATTATCTGAGTGCTGGCACAAGAAACTCTTGCCTTAATTGTTGCATCATGATGATTTGTAAAAATTGCCGTTTCCTTTTCTCTCACTGAATAGGATCTATTTTTTGTATTGTTCCCAGCTTTCTACTGTAACTCACACCTGCCATCAACTAAGCTGGTTTTGATCTTTCCTTTACTTTTCAACTTGCCGCACCCTTTGTTGTTAGTGTTATCTCTGTTATGTATTAATTGTTTCAACACTATGTTCTAATTTAAATCCCATTTGAGATAAGGTGAGATATCTCATCTCCTATTGGAATGAGGTATTGGTTGCTCAATTATGTGCTTAAAGTTCATTGTAGTGAAAATATCGGAATGTATAGATGAAGGTGCCTGATTTTTGGTTTCCTACAACTGTATAATACCTTTAGCAAGAAAAAGATTGAAGGTTTTGAGATGTAAGTGAACTCCACACAATGAATCTTTGATTTTCCATGTTGGTGTTCTGTACTAGGCAACAGAACAAATGAAATTTGAGGGGACTCTGTCTTGCCTTTGATGAGAAGCTTAGATATGTGAATGGATCCATCACTGCATGTTTCATTCTTCTTTGTTCTTTTCTATCTACACATGACATCAGTGGTGAAGTGCCGGTTGAGGCTGTGTTGTCTTGGTGGTGGTCCTTCATCTGCTGTGGGGCTGAGCCTGAGAGCTCATCCCCTCGCCTTCATTGATTTCTTTGCTTTGCAGTAGTGTTGCCACACCAGTTGCTGCAAATCTTCTCCCAATTCGTGTTTGTTATTACATTCACCCCTTGGATACTCAATGTCCCGTCCTACCTTGTGCTTTGGAGTAGTATTAGGGTCGATAACAATATGCCATGTTTTGAAATTCTACTCATTTTGATGAAGTCTCAACACGTTTCGAGCTATAATCTTATCACTCAAGTGATCGAAATATCACAATTACAAAAAGAAAGATATTATAATCACTCTCCTGGAACTGCATCCCGACAGCACAACCATAGAAACACTTATCGTATAAACAACTCAAATTAGTTCATCTTTTTGTTCTTGGGACAAGGAGTAAAGTCTTCAACACTTGCTCCTGCATCTCTTACTAGTTGGAAAGTGGTGGCCATCGTTTGAAAATTAGCCAAGATTACAATATTCTTTATGTTTGGAAGGCGAATCTCGAGGTGGGTATGGTGTCATCATGGACAACATATGGATCCTCTAATTTAACTCACAAATCACTTACAAGCATATCTGATTTTAAGTTGGTTGGGTATCCCATCATTGAAATCCCTAAAAATAGCAAAAGCAACCCCCCCATAATCAACACACACTGTCACCCAATGGGACCACCATCTTTAACTAACTTACTAATTTCATCTCATCTCTTTCCATTGTATTTAAATTGCTACCCTATATTCTATAGCTCAAAGGCAGACACATTTTACTTTTTCTTGCACTTTCTAAAATTGGAAAACTAGAAAATTACATTATTCTAAGATCTTGAAAATGTTGAAGCACTAATTAAAGATTAAAGACATAGCTTGATCAGGATAAGTTAATTACACTGTATTACATTTGTTACATGGCTAATATACGCTCTAAAAAAGTTCTTAATTATGTAACATATGTAATATTACATTTGTAACCTAATCGATTAGGTACGATCAAAACGTAATGAAAACATGAGTTTTTCATTATAAGTGTATTAGTTTACTGTACTTTAGAGTACTCTGCACAAATTTGTGAAAATAATGATTTTTTTTATTTTAAATTTTATTTCATCTTCTATTTCATTTAACATATATACTGTGTATAAAGATTATATTATTTATTTTATTTAATAATTTTTTTTTATACAAACTATCAGTACATAATAAATCAAATAAAAGATGCAATATATTTTAAAATTTATGTGAAGTCTTTTTATATCTATTCGACCATAAATCATTACATTCCACAAAATCGTCAACATTATACATATTCCAAGAACTTTAAAAAAATGCAAACAAAAGAAAAGCTAAAAAAAAACAAAAAACTGTACAATGAAAATTCGGAGCAGCATAAATGTGTCCTGTCCTCGATTCTGTTCTATCTATCCCATTGCTCATCATCATCACTCAATTTTCCCCTAATGGAATTCCTTTGTTCCATGAAACTACTGCTTACTCTTCTTCTCTCACTACTTTCTCTCAGCTTAGTTCCCCACCTCGCATTTGCTACAGGCCCTTGTCATTTTCCGGCCATATTCAACTTCGGCGACTCCAATTCCGACACCGGCGGCCTGTCGGCGGCCTTCGGCCAGGCTCCTCCGCCCAATGGCGAATCCTACTTCCACGGCCCGGCTGGGCGGTATTCCGACGGCCGACTAGTCATTGATTTTATTGGTAAGGGAATAAAGATAATGTTTAATGTTACTGCAGTTCAGTTTTTCATTTTTACATGTACGATGTATCATAAGAAACACTGCTACCCTTAAAGTTAACAAATATCTTTCGACAAAATTCTTGCTCGAGTTTAGCGCAGTCGGCAAATCACATTGAAGTATTATTGTACTTAGTTTCTCATGTGGTCTTGTTTGTTCGTACGATAAGTTGAATGTAATTATTATGTAAGTTGATTGGATATGATCCAACTCGATTTTAGTTAGAATTTCCTATGCTACTGTCATATGTATCTATTGCACTAATATAAAATTAGTGAAACATCGATTTTGTCTTAGATTAGTGTATAGTTCGATGATCTTGTACTATACTCACTATTATTCGTCTAGTTTCATCTAACTTTACTAGAACAGTTAGAGGGTTGTGCGGTTAACATGAAATAAACATTTGTCAGCTTATTGTTGAAATTAAGTTGAAAAAGGTTTTTTCGATTTACAGCTTTTGCTTTAAGCTGATTTAAGCATAAAGCTATAAGCAGCTTTTAGTTCCTTATGAAAGGTAGAATATGTATCTGTCTGTGTGTGAAACACATTGTGAATCAAAGCAGTTATACATCGTTGTCTGAATTATATGCTCACAATACATTTGAATTATCTGCCATAACTGATGCTTTCTTGACTCTCACATACCAGCCAAGAGCTTGGGGCTGCCGTACCTCAGTGCATACCTCGATGCATTAGGCTCCAACTTCACTCACGGAGCCAATTTCGCCACAGCCGGATCAACCATCAGACCCCAAAACACAACTCTGCACCAGAGCGGTTTCAGCCCTTTTTCGTTAAACGTACAGTTCTATCAGTTCAACGACTTCCAACGCAGATCTCATCTCATTCGCAAGCAAGGTACGTAACATGACTATAACGTTCTCATTAAGCAGTCTAATCATACGACAAACACTCAGAATGGCAAATCGTTTAAATGTTTGCAGGCAGTGTTTATGAGGGACTATTGCCAGAGGCTGAAGTTTTTTCACGCGCATTGTACACATTTGATATTGGACAAAACGACCTGACAGCCGGTTATTTCCTCAACATGACGACCGATCAAGTCAGAGCATACGTTCCAGACGTGTTGGATCAGTTCAAAACTGTTGTTAAGGTAAAACCAACATGCTTCTATGTTTTAGTTCTTGCCGTTCAATGCTTGTGTGACGGGTCGATTCGTACAGAGTATATATGAACATGGAGGAAGGTCGTTCTGGATACACAATACAGGACCAGTAGGTTGTTTGCCTTACGTAATGGACCTTCTTCCGGTCACAGCCGCACAAGTCGATAAGGTTGGTTGTGCAACGCCTTTTAATGAGGTGGCTAAGTATTTCAACCTCAGATTGAAGGAAACTGTTGTCCAGTTGAGGAAAGACCTCTCATCAGCTGCCTTGACCTATGTTGATGTTTATGCAGTGAAGTATGATCTCATCAGCCAAGCCAAGAAACATGGTATGCTGTCTTATTTTGTCCACTTTATCGATGTTCTTTTTTTCGTATTCAAAAATTCAATGTAGAGATTTGAGGGTATTTGGGAGTTTATTTCGAAACAAAATATGAACTTTAAGAATGATAAGTTCAGAAAATAAAATACAAAAGAAAGGAAATGAGTCATGGGCACAAATTGGTCAAGCCTTTGGACATGAAAGTTACCTTAAAAGTCAAAAAGTATGGTTCTTTGAACAACAGTTTATGAATTGATGAAGTTAGAAAGTATTTGGTGGGAATGCATGCAGGTTTTGTGCACCCTCTGCAAGCTTGTTGTGGGCATGGAGGAAAGTACAACTACAACAAGCATCTTGGGTGCGGTAGCAAAATCAAAGTGAATGGAGAAGAGATCATGGTGGGGAAATCATGCAAGGATCCGTCGGTTGTGATTAATTGGGATGGGGTGCATTACACTCAAGCTGCTAATAAATGGGTTTTTGATCAAATTGTGAATGGTGCTTATTCTGACCCCCCAATTCCCTTGCATATGGCCTGCCACACCCAATAGCTCTTTCCTCATTGGGTCGTGGCGTGTTTGCAAATGCTTAAAATAAATGTTTATTAGCTTATTGTTGAAAATAATACTTTTGATTTACAACTTTTGTTTTTAATCGTTTAAATTAAATTGATTTAAGTATAAGTAGCTCACAATCAACTTTTATAATTTATAGGTGGAATTATAGATGTCGAGCTACTTTTTCAAACACCTCTAACTTAAATATTTTTATATTTTTTACTTTTACTTTCAAACACTGCATAACTTATAACTTATTCTAATAAAAATATTGAGAAACTATTGTAAGTACTCCTTCAACAATGACCTATTTCAAGAATTCCTTACATGCACTCAGACGGCCGCATCATTTTGCCATGGTCGAGGAAGGTCTCCTGAATAGAAAGATGGCGTCGGTTGAATAAACACATCAACTCAGTGTTGAATGAACAGATAGACACATTTGTTTATTATGAACGGCTAGATTATGTTGTTCACTGGGTAGCTATAGCACCATGTAGGCCATCTAGCGAGCTCCGAGCTTCAGTATTTATAGTGGAAACCAACTTTCAAAAACCAGTTTGTACTATGTATTGGCAATTTCGTCTCAAATGTCCAAAAAAATTAAAATGAAATATAATTTAACATCAAAGACTATAACTATACGAATTAAATATTATAAAAAAATAAATTAAGTATTAGTTGAATTAATATATTATTTAATTTATAAAAATATTGATGTGAAAAAATAAAAAAGAAATTGTCCATAAGCCTACCAACGACCATTTATATACGGAAGTTGAAACGGAAAAGCAGCAGCTGAGTGTGAGAGTGAGAGTGAGAGTGAGAGTGAGAAGAAATATCAGTAGTCATCACAAAGCAAATGCTGATCTTTACATTACCTCCACAAACTCCATTTCCCAATTACAACTTTGCCCCTCTCTTCTCCACCAAACCCCAACCTCATTCTCCTTGCCGCGCCACCGCCAACAGCTCCGCTCAGCGCCCCCTCTCCCTCGCCGCTACTGCTTCCACCTCTCTCCGCGAAGTCAGCTTCACGTCGGATGATGATGCCTCCCAGGATGGGGACTCTATGGTGTCATCAGCGGCTGCGGTCGCGGCGGCGATACGCGCCGCCTCGACTTCGCCGGTGGAGTTCCTGCAGAGGATAGAGGAAGGCGGCGGCCGCAGTGGAGGTAAGAGTAAAGCGCTGGTGTTGCCGAGTCAGGATTTTCAACGCCTTTGCCTCGAGCAGCTCGATCTCTTTCGCCGCATCGTTGACCCCGATGCTCTTCTCTCGGTATGGCTTATTTTTGTTGATTTTATGCGATCATGTACTTGCTGTGCTATTTAAATCAATTTTGGTGCTGCAGTTTGTGAAATGAAAGATTATATGGTTTATTTATCACTTTTATGAGTGGGAATTGGTGCTTGAGGTAACATAGATTAAAAACAGCTGTTTTTCTATCGCCTTAGGTACTAGTGTACTGTAAGTATGTTGGACAAAATTGATTGTAAATGCGGTCGACGGAGAGTCTATTGTTACTCCTTATACTGTGAGCCTGAGGCCATTCCTATACACTGAAGGCTGTACTGGATTACTTCTTAAACGGTATAGCAGGATCTCCTATTCAAGTAGAAGCTCCCGTTATGCGCATAAGATGGAAAGAAATTAAGTTTATTGTTTATTCTTTTAATGGTTCGGAGCTTAGTTGATTTTTATTGTACTACTGATATTATGCATAGTCCAAAAATCTGTATTGGGAGAATTTGGAAAAACAATTAAAATTCTGATGAATAGAGAGTGGAGGGTATTGGTGGATTTAATTACTTTTACATGGCCCTAGCTTAGTGCACAGAATTAGGTTTGTTAAATTTTTTACTGATAACAAAATTTTCACTTCATACTTTTTTTTTCGTCACTTGGATTGTGTGTGTAATTTTCAGTTTGTTGTATTTCATTATGTTGGCAAAATGAAAAAGCTGTGAATAAATAAATATTAATAAAGTAGGGACTGGATTTTATTCTTTGTCCATCAGCATCCAGTATTGTTGGGAGCTCCTTGAAGTATCATGATAATGGATTATGTCACAGATAGTTATAGGATTCCCCATATGGTAAAAATTCAAAGATTTTGATATATGGTTCTTTGCATGAAAATTGTGATCTGTCTGGCATGAATTCATGACATTCTGATTCTTTATATGCACTATATGATAGTATTCTGATACTCCTTATGTTAACCATAGGTCTATGTCAGACCAGCTGGTAGTTATGTCATGGATCGACTGGAGTTGCGGCGAATTACTCTCTACCCAGGTGTCCATGCAGCTGATATTGTGGTTTTAGTTGCTAACTTTAGTATGCCAGCAGGACTAAGAGTTGCAGAAGCTGCAATTTCAAGTCAACAGGCAAGGATTTGCTTTTTGTTGTGAATGCTAATGAAATTGAAGTTTGTTTTTAGTTGTCCATTTATTCACCGCTCTAATATTATAGATTTCTAATAGATTTTCTCTTCATCTGTAGGCAGAGTTTTTTCCTGAGCTTGGTGCTGTTGTTTTCCCCATGGTAACACATCCATTTGTTGTGGGCTTCTTAGTTGCTGAGCTTCCTAAGATGGCTCTAGGAAGAGAATGGCATGACATGAAAGAGAGTGCCTTCTCTAGGAAATCTTTCTCATTGCCCCATAGCATGGATCCACAATCTTTGGATGTACAAACTTTCAAGGAACACTCAGTTGATATGCTAAAGTTTTCCACTGAACAAAAGCTGAATGCCATAAATATTACCCGTTCGCTAGCCATGGCTTATGTCATGGATCAGGTTGGTTTCATATGCGTGATTATGTTCCCTCATTCGTTATGGACTCTATGTTGCAATTGCAATGTTTTGTCCTTCCCATCACTTTACATATCACAGATATCTGCCGTTGTTGCAGAAATTGATATCTCTGAGTGTGACATCCTTGATTTGTTCATCTATACTATTTATTGAGTGTGATAGTGCTAGAGTAACACGATTGGTATGTCTTTAGTGTGTTGATCAAATAACCCCATTAAAAAGATCAATGCTGAGGAAATTTATGTTTTCTTTTTCTCTCTTCTATTCAACATGTTATGATGCTCTCGCTCTATTTTTTAATTCGACTATTATTTCTTCTCTACCTCCCCAATTTTAGTCTCTCCAATTTTTTTCTGCAACCATGTTTATTGATTCTTAAAATGCAAACAAATACACTTTAAATAATTGAGAAAATATTCGATCGCAAAAAAAGATAAATAATAAAATGTTTAATGCCAAATATGGTGAAAATTTAAGCACACGTATCGAATGTGCCACGATCAGGCTCTAGGTTATTTACTTTTGTTCTGGTGACTATTTTTGTTTATGCTTGGTTGGTAACCCCTCAACCTTTCTATGTAACTCTCCAGAAAGCAATGCTACTGCAGCAATCATCATGGCAAAATAATGTCAGGATGAGTAATTTGGTGGAGCAAGTAAGATGTGATACTTTTGGATTTTGTTTTCATATAATTTATAACATATCATGATGTGTTCTATCTCTGGGTTACAGATTCGAGGTTCTCTTTCAAGCGTTCGAACCTTGAGCAAGATGTTGTCTCTTCATTTGAAGAGAACTGAGGTGGGTCTGTCTGAAACTTTAAATGGTTGTGCTAAACTTAAATTCGACACTTTTAAAGTACCTTCTTTGGTTCCTGATGAATATGACCATGACATGGCAGATTTCTTACGAAATTGTTGAAGATATTCTAGTGCAAGGTGATCATATGAGAGATACTCTTCAACAGCTACAGGATGCTGTCTACTTGACAAAGGTGCTTTTCTGCTTCTTGCCATGCAAAGACAATATTTGGCAGTATCTTTGACTCGCTATATCACCGTCAGGGTACCCCAGGTTTCCTGTATCATGTGATACACACAGATATAAAACAAAGCCAACATGCATTTCTATGGATTTCTGGTGGACGTGGCAGTACTGTGCAACGTATTTACTCTTTAGTCCCATGTTCTGTGACATCATGATAAAATGCTTAACTCTCTTAGTGAGACTCTACAGCAGTCGCCTAGTAACACATTGAAAATCAGAAGCAATCTTCCCCTCCTTTTCTCCTATTCTTTAGCTTGTGCTCTATTCACATTCTCCTGCCCTTTATGCTATTTCATTTGTTTTGATTTGCTATTTCACTTATTTTTCTCAAAAATTCCCATCAGTAACTGTTCTCTCAGTAATTGCCTTTGCTCCTTAGGCCAATATAATGCGTTATAACAATGAAACGGTGAAGAAGATGCGGCAGTCATCTGAAGCGCAGCCAGAAATGAGTTCACAGTTATCCAATAGCATATCTGTGGAGACTTCGATTAGTAAGATGTTAGAATCTCGTGGGCAATTGTCTGTTAGTTCAATCCCCAAGGATTCAGAATTTCCTATGCCACCTCTTGCTCTTGCACCCTCAAACCAACAGGGAATTAGGTACCCATATGTTATAAAGCTATGCATATTTCTCATGTCTGGTGTCTGATGTGTTTTTGTCTTCCTTCTTTTTACCTCGTTATCCAACTTTACCCTGGGAAGTAATTACATGTTTCTGTTTGTAGGTCTTAGTGAAATTTAATATTAGATTGATTACCGATGAGGGCCAGCTGAAATAGAATTTACATATAGATTTTCTGTACTTCACAATGCTGTGAGGTTAGGAAATTCGTCTATGCTAAGTGAAGGAGAAATCATTGGATAGGAAATTAAAATTTAACTATGCAGGAAAATAGAACAAAGTAACTAACAATATGAGGAATTCTCTGGAAGGATGGAATTTCATCTAACAAAACCTGCTTATATTTAATGATTTTCTATTTGAAAATGTTCATTGAAAAAAACATAAAAAATCTTATAGTAATTTATGTATGTTGTGGTTAGCTTATCTTCAACAAATAATCATCTAGTTTCAATTTAAAGCAACTCTAAAATTAAATAGATAATTTACAATTTAAAATAATCCTGAAGTTCACGGGGATCCTGTCAAGTGTAGCTTTCACATAATGTTATTGAAGTTCCAATCCATTCTTCTCTGCAATTCATTTTATTATCTTTCTGTAACGGACATTGTTTCTTACAAACTATATATTTGACAGAAGACCGTGTGAAATTTCTGATGTACTGCAAGATTTGGTTGGAGCCATAAGACCTCTTGCTCATGAGCAACAAAGAGTTGTAGAACTCTGTGATCTATCAAGGTCATTGAAAGTCGCGGTTGAAGAACCTGCTTTGCGTCAAGCTTTGAGCAATTTAATTGAGGGTGCTTTGTTGCGAACAGAAGTTGGGGGAAGAATTGAAATCGTCTGTACTGAAGCACCAGCAGGTGGTGCCCTCGTCATCATCGATGATGATGGGCCTGACATGCACTTCATGGTAATTAGTTTACTTCCTGCCTGCTAGTTGAGAACTTTTTTAAGTGTTAATCTATATGTCTATATCTATATCCATATCTATATGTGTACTATATATAAAAGTGTAAATCTCCTAATGTGTTTGTTACCCATTGTGAATAGATACTCATACCCCTTACTTAAGTAATCTTTTCAACAATAAACTAACATTAGTTATAAAAGAATAACTTCTAATTTAATAGTCCTAATACCTCAAAACTACTTAGACAATGATAAATATATTTAAGTAGTTGAGAGGAATTATAACTCTAAATACTTTTCCTTTTGGGTAAATATCATTTTTGGTCCCTCAACTATGTCACTTATCCAAATTTGGTCCCTCATATTACCCTGTTATCAGACTTAGTTCCTCAACTTTATAGATTCCATTAATTTTGGTCCCTACCGTTATCTATCCGTTAATTTTAAGTTAAAGTGCATATTAATAATTTGTTGCTCTTATATTGGAGAAGTTAGAATATTAATTAAATATAATATGTAAACCTACTTTAATGAAATTTTAATACAAGTGTCACTTTATATTATTCATTAGAAATTATGAAAATATACATGAGTACCAAGTTTAATTAGAATATTATTTGATCCTCTGAATTGTTAACTTATAATTCTTTTTAACTTAATTACCATTAAAAATGACAATTTACAAAAATCACAATGACATGCATGAGGGAACATTCTAAAATAAAACAGATAATATTTCATGATAGGAAAGAATCATAATCTATAAACTCTATATAGTATTACTATATATATATATAATAACATGAACTAAATTTTCATATATTTTTCTTTAAGTTATTTATGTATTAATTTTTAAAATAAACAAAGAGTAAAACATATTAATAAAGTATAATATGAAAGTATATAAAAATTACTTCTACTTATTTTTTCATAATATGATGGAGGTAAAATAACAACAAATGTGATTGAAATAACTGAAATTAAAGGTTGATAAATGGTATAGCCAGTATTACATTAAGTAACTAAATTTAAAATCTAACTATAATAGTTTCTATTGGAATATAATAATTCCCCCCCCCCCTCCTTCCTGCAACTACGCTGCCTCCATTGAAAGTATAAGAAGTTCCTACTTCTGTACAGATTCTTTTTTTTTCCCCTCTTTCTTTCTTTTTGGTGAGAGTTAATTTCAGTTTTCATGTCTAGTTGATCTTGAAATACCATCTCGTTCATTCCCACTAAATTGCTTGCAGACGCAGATGCATTCACTCACTCCATTTGGGTTAGATCTCTGTGCCGAAGATAGGATCGAAGATAACATCACTTGGAACTTCGTTGCTGGTTTGACTGTTGCTTGCGAGATACTGGAGAACTACGGCTGCGTTGTCCGTGTTATCTCTCCAAGAGCAAATGCAGCCTTTGCAGCCGGTGGTACCCGTCTAGAACTCTGGCTTCCCTCTTTCTCTGCCTCCTCATCAGATGCGGAGGGCTTTGATCAGGAGGCCTGAAGAAACCATCAGAACTCTCTTGAGCAGCTCTGATTCTTAGCCATATCCGTTAATTTAAATGATTAAAACTTTTGTATCATAGTCATAGATTTTTTTATATTCTTGGAAACCCTGTTTTCTGTACATATAACACACTATTCCAGCAACAAAAGCCGCTGATAATTTTTCCTTAATAAGCATGAAAATGATGCCGTCTGCAGTTATGAGCATTAGCATGTTGATAGGCTTGCTGTGGATTCCTGTTTGCTCACTATTTGGTTGAAGGTTTTCTTATGGGTGATGGACGACAAGCTTTTGGCAAATTGGTATTGATACTTGCATAGAATCTATAAAGTATAAATTAATGTTATTTTTACAAATTAAAATAATGATATATGAAATGATTTTTAGTTTTACTATATTATAAATAACATATTTTGTAAGTTTTAATATTTTAAGATGTAAAATATTCACATATGAATTTATAAAATAGGTTAATCTTTCATAATATTGTCTGTTTATATTTATAAAATTACAGTAGTATAATTTTTTAATATTTTGGAATATGTAGTGTATTTATGTTGGCATTTCAGTGTCCTGAAAATAGTAATACAGTTGGAGACCTTGAGATGACAATAAACAGAACAATTACTCAATCAATTCTTGCACGAGGATCTGATCTTGGACCTTCGTCTGTACAAATCCTTTTGCTGCTTTAACATATTAATGTTTTATGATTTATTGCAAAGTGATGTGGGAGTCATTAGCACTACCATGGTTGAAAATTCTTCATGAAAATATTAAGATCAAAGCAGAATAATGTGTAAAATAAATATTATCACTTCAATGCTTAAGTCAATAATTTGTTTGATTAAATAAATAAATGAACAACTCAAAATATTGTGAGAATAATGGTTGGATAGGATGATAGAGTGACAAAAGTCATGTGAAGTGCCAGAATATGCTGAATGATACTTAAAATTGAGAATTGAATATGAAGTGTGAGATACTGCTTACCGAAATGGTTGCACAAGGGCCTTTATCTATAGGCCATTGGAGAGTGAATGTCAAAAGTAGGTGCAATTTGTGATACACCCATTTCCTGATGTTTCCGGAGTTATTATTATAAATTTTAACTCCAGAATATCTCATCTTTTCAAGTGGGGGTTATTTTGCCAAGAATCATGAACTACCCCACTAATCCTCTTCGAAAGTTTTGAGATTTTCAGAAAACTTGGAGACATAGTATGAAATGAAGCTAGTGCGTCAAATCATACCATTGTCAGACATCTTCTGGTTTGGACCCTTCTAACATCCAAACTCTATTATATTTTTTGGATACTTCAATTATAGTCTTGCTTGGGTTTACTCCTTTGTGAGAAATTAATTTTTTCCACATTCGTTGGTAAATCTGTCAAGAAAGGAAGAATATTTCAACTTGTTAGTATTAACCTTAGAGGTGCCTGTCATTATCCTAAGGCTAATATCTCCATCATTTACCGCAGAGGTGCCGGGTTGACTTGTATAATAAGGAATTTGCACTTTCTGTGATCCAATTGTTGTCATTTCACTAGAGTCTGGCGATGACCTTGTGCAATCGGTAGTCCTGTACTTTAAGTGGATGTTTAGGGTTATGCTCTCTCAACTCGCGAGTCATCCCCGAGGGTGATGACTTTCGAATTGGTTCTTGTAGGTCGTTCCATAGCGAGGTTTAAGCCACAATGGTACTTCTTATCTCGATTGGACAGTGTCAAGATCAACTCTTTGTATTTGTTAGGCTACTTGGGCATTCATTGCTAACCGTCCAAATTTCTTGTCAAGCTCCTCAAGATTTTTCTCTGAGGTGCCTGAGCCTCAATATAATGGAGTTTGCTTCATATGTTTTCATTTCTTGTCAGGAAATTTGCAAGAACATATCATAGATTTTATAACGACAATATCAAAACAATAATATTGACATTCTGCTTGCCATTTGAAAATATGAGATTTCTCAATTTTTAGATTCTAGTTTGTTTTTCAGGAACGCCTTAACATTAGTATTATTAAATTTTAATGTGAATTCTTTAGCAAGTAAAAATAGAATCTATTTCTTAAAGCCTTCCGAATTGCAAAGAACTCATTCTCGTTAATATCCCAAGTTTGGGCTTGTTGTTATGTGAACATGGGCTTGTTGTCATAAGAACAACCTTCCTATATATCTACAAGGTTCTTCCGATAGTAATTTTTTTCAAGAGCAAAACTACTGCCCATCTATAGTCATTGCCGTTTGTATAGAGTATGAATTCATCCTCATCTTGTGATATGGCAAGCTTTAGCATGTCCCTGCAAACCTGTTTCAGCTTACGAACCCTTTGAGTGTGAATTTCTTCCCACTTCCACTTTGAACTTTCTGTTTTCTTCAAAAGTGGTCGAAAATATTTTCTATATCTGCAAGATCCTTAATAAAGATACCTGCAAAATTAACAACTCCCAAGAAGCTCTGCAAATGCTTTTTATCCTTGAGTACATCAGGAAAATTGCGGATTTTCTTCACAATATGACCCTGTAACTCATTACATGTTTCTTCAATAAGAATTTCTAAAATTCAATTTTATTGACAGCTATAATAGCTTTCTTTTCGAAAAATACTAATCCTTCTTTATGGCATGCATTAGAAAATATCTTAAGATGTTTAATATGATATTTCATATTGTTAGATGCAATCAATATGTCGTCAATGTAGACAAACATAAATTCATAATAATTTTTAAAAAGATTATCCATTTTTCTTTGAAATATTTAGGATGGATTAGCTCATTGGAAACACATTCCAGCAGTGTAGAGAATACAATAAATTCGTTGATTGATTCTCCATCTTGATATGATAAAAATCAGATTTACAGTCAAATTTTGAAAGCACTTTAGCGCCTTTAATGCTATCAATTAAGTGTTCTCTACTGGGAATGTAATAACCATCAACTTTTAATATTCTATTAATACCTTGATAGTTATTACCAACCTGGGTAGACCTCTTTTTATCTCACCAAGGTCTCCTACCAAAAAGCCAAGGCTACTGTCAGTAGAGACTCTAGGCTCAATGAGTCCAAGATTGATATGCTCTTTGATAATCGATCTTGCCTATCTTTCTTATCCTCCATGTTCATTTGGATAGGCTTGTATCGAACATACTCATATTTGTATTTGTATTTGACTTTCAGTGTAGCACCCCCTACTCGCTACATCTAATTATTACTATTTCATCCTTTCTTTAATCAGAACTCATTCTATAAATAATTCTCCTTCAACCCGTAAAATAAATTTTAATTTATCAATATAATATATATATCACAAAAGGTATTAGATATCATCAAAAGTTTATATTTACCCTCACTAGATGTCCTCATGTACATAACCTCAAGGAAAATCATACCACAACTTTAAACACAAATCTCGATAAAAGATCAGAATATTTAACGACCCAACAATCAAAAACTCTGACTTCAAATGTCACGACTGACCCATCTAATAAAGACGACGGCACCGCCCAAAGTCCAATGTGGCTAATCAGTGTGACCTATCTCTTGAAAAGTACGTGGCAAGGAATGAGCTGCCTACTCAATAAGTATAGCTGATTAGTCTATATACATACACAGACAAAGATTCACGTACATGCAGTCACACCGACAACAGTCATTCGTCATATAGCAACATCAAATATAAGCAGTAATACATACTCACAACTGTAAATCAATCCGCGACATAATATTCATTCGTTATCATTTATTAGTTAAGGGCCCCACTTACTCTAGCTGGAGTACATCAGTCAATGGTTTCGCCGGCCATCATCATATCATATATATCACATGATACCCATTGTGTGATATCCCCACACTCTTTTACTTCAGCTGTGTAGCAATATTAGCACAGGACATCACAACAAACATGGTATCCCCACACCACCCCAGTGTGTAGCTAACATCACAGGATATTTCCCGCTGCCCGAAATACCCCGGTATCCTACGCGCCATGGTACCTAGCTTAAATCATATATTTTTCATATCTCAATATCAATCACATTATCATCAATCACATTTTCATAAATCATTGACTGTGTTCCCAACTAGGTAAGCATCATCTTTTATTTCAACTCACAATCGTCATTCTATTCTTTATAATAATCACTTTCTCAATAACAACTCCCAATTTGATTTCATCAACAATCAATTATATGATTATCACATAATCATATCCTGCATATCTCTACATTACCATCACATATCACATACTAACAATTTCACCAATATTATGGTAATCTAACAAATAATCCACAACTAATTATATAAACAATCAATATACAAAAGCCACGTATAATAATATAAAGCCAAGTCCACGTTCGCATCCAAGAAATCAATATATATAATATATACAATACTACATATATATATATAAATTCAATTAGCTATACTTACCGTAAATTCCAAAATACTTCGATTCATGAGGGACTGCTCAACCCTCTACTTTTTCGTCACGTCCTATAATAGAATGTTATACGTATAATCAATATATTTAATTTACCAAATAATTCATAAGAATTCACTTAACCAAACCCCCCATATATTTATAACTATCATTTTTAATAACATTCGTAAATTATATTACCACTGAAACTTCCTTTTCTCTCATTAATAACATAATATTTCTAAAATATAACTTTCGAAATATTTCTATGAATTTTCTGTCAATTTATCGTTACTATACAATTAATTAAGCAACAATACATAAAATTTTATATTTGGTTAATCATTCCAATGGAATTGTATAAATTAGCTATAATAATAATTAAATCTAACAAATTTAATATTTTAATTACCCAACTATATCATTTTTATAGCATATGTGATATTTAATGCGACACTAATTTAAATAGCCAAAATCATAAAATACTCCGATAAAATAGTATATCGCTCAATATAAACTATATTTAATAAAAGAACTATTTAAATAATATAATTATGTAAATTATTAAAAAATAAAATCTAAATCCGTACCTCAGTTTCCTCCGCAATTGTGCGCGTCTGTGTGTGTGTGTTTTGTGAGTGTGTGTGTTAATGTGTGAATGTTTTCAATTAACATACATATATATATATATATATGTATATATATATATTGGATGATTGGTGAGGCGGTGGCAGCACATGCCACGGCCCACCATCTTATTTTTTTTTTCTTTTTTTTAATTTTTTTTAAATAATTATTTTTACGTCCTTTCTAACTTCCTAATTAGTATAATTTACTTTCAAATACTATAACGAAATTCAATTTAATCCGTTCAAATTTTATTATATTTCAAATTCAATCTATAATTTATTTATTAATTAAATTTAAATTTTTAATAATTATCAATTAGTCTTCCAATTACGTAAAAAATTCTACGGACGTCACATTCAGAGTTGGTTCAATCTTATTCCTATCCCACCATGCAGGAGAGTCCGTGCTGAAATTCCTCTGGATTAGTCTCTTGATATTTTTGAGGGAAAGTCTGCTCTCATCACTTATGTCTAGTGACTTTATCTCCTGCAACTCTTCCTTGAGGTTCTTAATTTTTTCTTCAGATTCTTGTAAAAGTTATCGCTGTCGATGAGTCCTTGTTGCTTGAAAGGAAAAAGAGCTTTGCCAAAATTTCTCTTATCCTACATTTTTGGATAGGTTAATTTGGCATCATCACCTCATTTGTTGCAAAAATTTAGAGCTCTTAGCAAAATCTTTATTCCATTACCACAGTTAATAGTAAAAAATCAACAGTTCTCTGTTGTTGTCCTGCACATATTTTGCAAAGGGGAAAAAAGAATATTTTGTTCCTATAAGTTTGACCTGAATTCTTTATGGTCCTTTAATTTTGACAATATTAGATTTAGTCCTTCATCTATTAATTTTGTATAGATTTGGCCCTTTAACTTAATTTAGAACTCTTTTTCCCTTTTGATGATAAAATTTATTTAGTAGTCCATCTTAATGCTCTTAAAGCATTAACCCTTTAAATGCTTTCAAAATAAAATAAAGTCTTCATAAATTCATACTTTCTATGTGGGCATTAGTTATGAGAGGCAAAATGAATGGAGATGAACTAAATTTGTTCTTTAAAAAACTGTGCAGGAGTAAAATTATAAGAAATTGAATTAGAAGACTAAAATTACATATTTTTGAAAGTTAGAGGACTAAAACTAAAACACATAAACTTAATGGACTAAAATTAATAGCAGACAAACATAAAGGAGTAAACAAATAATTTTTTCTTATAGTTACAATCTTATGGTGTACATAATTTTATAAGAAAAACATTAGTTACACTATGTTTGTATTTATTTTCGTCCTATCTCCGAGATGGATCGAAACACACCCAATGTTTGGGCTCGTACAAAGACACCTTATCATGATGTTTTTCTCTCATTTTGGCCCTTCCCAAATGCAAGCCAAATATATATAAAAGAGGGGAAATAACATTTTTTGTTTCATAAGTTACGTCCATTTCGCTTTTGGTCCTATTCATTATGGGATTAGCATTTTAATCCCATAACTTACAAGTATTAGTACTTTTGGTCTTCATCCACTTTTCTGTCTACACTTTAACGGTATAAGCCACGTGCTGGCTAAGTATTTTTAGCTGGAGAAAAAATTAGCGCATTTTCCAGCTTGGACCAATTGATGAGGAAATATAACAGTATTGGAGGGGAAAAAAAATAAATTTTGAAGAAAATTAAGACAAAGAAAGGGGGATTTCTCTTTTATGGTTTATGTTGTCCTAAAAACGTGTTGTCCACATGACCTACATTGTTAAATTATAGACACAAGAGTGGATGGGGATCAAAAGTGCTAATTTGTATAAGTTACATGACTGAAAATATTAATCCCAAAATGAATGAGACCAAAAGTGAAACGAGCCTAATTTATGGGACCAAAAATGCTATTTTCTCTAAAAGAGACATGATTTGACATAAACACTAATATATAGGGATAATTACACTCTCATCTCTTGAGGTTTTGATGTAATTAAACGTAAATTCTATTTGGTTTAGGAAATTACATCTAGTACCTATAAGGTTTGCTTCCGTCTAACAAATAGGTCCATCCGTTAATCAAAATTTATTGAATTTATTGATATAATTTTTTTAACCCGTTATAAAGTTTTTGTAACCCTAACAGCACAAATGGGCAGTTGCTCGTTACAAAATCCATTCCAAAATATATCCTCTCGTTCCAAATTAAATAAAATCCATTCCAAAAATAAAAAATAAAAAAGTTTGAGGGAGTAAGGGTGATTTGAAAAAAAAAAAAACTTATATAAGGGATTAACTATTTATAATATTGAATTCTATCAAAGAAAAAATATTTGGCATTTCTAATTATTCATCGAGACTAGTTTTAAGATAAATAATATAGCTAACTAATAAATAGGCAAATAATATTTTGACATGCTTAATTTGGTAGAAAAGTCTTAGATATTTATAAAATTAATTTACTAGGGCACAATAATATTTAAAATGAATAGAGTATGAAGAACATGTACGTACTAATTAAAACTTCAAAAAGTAAATATAGAATTAATACAGAATAAATATAAAAAAAAATCCTCAATTTTATTAAATTAAAAGTGTTGTTGAAAATTTTAAATTTGGAAATTTTTGAATATATATTTGATTTGATTTTAATATTAATATTATATAATTATTTTTATATTGTACTTTTTTCTATAATATTATAGAGGTAAAATAATAACACGATCAATTTATTAAACTTAAATCATTTATAAAGAATTCAAAGATAAGGGACTTTGACTATTAATTTTATTTCATTATTGGATTTTTATATATTAATTTTACTTTTGCATCAGTTTGTTTCAATAAAAGAATCATTTTACATAATAATTAATAAGTACAAAACACAAAATTTAATTTGAAGGACTAAACTTTTAATTTAATAGTATCAATTAAATTTTAAAAGGAAAACAAATAACAAATCTTTCCTCATCAACTAAAATAATTATTATCAAATTTTTAAAAAAATAAATATATATACTAATGTTTGAATGATAAAATATAATAAATTATGTACTTAATTAATATATTTCGTTGCTAATAAGTAATAATATATGCACCTCTAAGTATGTATTTCTATACGTACAACACATGTGTAAGTCCTAATTTACATAAACATAAGCACAAGAATAGATTAACTGAGCCAGAAAGTAAGAGACTGTAAACTCATAATTAATTAGGTCAAATGAAATCATTTTCTTAAACAAAAATCTGGCTGGATTACCGCCATAATTTAATATTAATATTTTTTAAATTGTAGATTCATGACTATGCTACAGTCCGCAGATTTTTGTTTAAAAAAATGGATTACCGCCATAATTTAATATTTATATTTTTTAAATTGTAGATTCATGACTATGCTACAGTCCGCAGATCTCACAAGAGCACCAGTTATCTTGGTTTAATAATTTAAAGGTAAGAATGATATTTTTCTTATATAATACTTACATTTTTATCTAATATTTATATTTTTTTTCTAATATTTGAGATTTGCAGTTGTCTTACTAGTGGGACTTCGATGATGAGTAGATGTTCAAGGCATCAAGTCGCGGGCAGGTAAGTTCTTATATAAACGATTCACAGACGCTCGAAATCAGTTGGCCCGACTGTTGTGGCTGGTCGAGGAGATATGACTCCAGCTCCTAGATTACTGGGCAAAACCAGAGAGTCATAGTCGACGAAAAATAAGGCTAACCCGGACACAGCTATTACCATCTACCACAGGGGGTTGTCCTTCTTTGCGGCGGACAAGCGTAAAATGGTAAATAATTTAAACTATGCTATTAGTTTAATTAATTTTATAATTTAGTAATTAATTTTTTAAATGGTTTTTGAACATGAGGCACAACTCGAAAATCCCATCAAATAGAGTAGGTGTTCGAGAAGTGCTATAAAAAGAATGAAGACGGCCAATGGAGAGGCCCAAGGGCAGTAGAGGTGTGGTAAGTATGTTATAATTTAATTTATGAATTTAAAATTATTTTTTAATTTCACTAATCAATTAATCTATTCGTAGGCGTTGTTCCTGATGATGATGGAGGAACGACATACCCAACCAAACAGTCATCAAGATCCTTCATCATCCTCTCAAGGCTCGGTGGCTTCGATCGAGCAAAAACTGTGATTGCCAGCAGCAGTGGGAGCCTGGAAGAGAGGCTGAGTATTCAGCCTCGGCTCGAGGCCCACTACACAGTTGCTGGACCATCACAGCCCGATTCATCCACTGCTCCATCGCCGTCGCCACCACAACTACCACGCCCCAACCTTGATGATCGGGTCACGAGGCTTGAGGAGTGGATGTAGCGGACAGTGAACACCTGGCCCACTCCTCCGTTGCCCCAACCGTCCTAGTCTCCAGCTGATCTCGTAGCACTCATTGACGAGGACGAGAAAGACCCTACCGATGGAGAGACTGATTTAGATAAGGATTTTTTTATGTATAAAAATACAATATTGAATAATATTTTTATTTTATTAATTTAATTATTTTTATTTTCTTGCTATATAATATATTTTTTATAATACACATTTAAGAAATTAAACTACATATATATAAAAAAATCCCAATAAATTACTTTTACAAAAATGAATACTAAAATAAATTAAATACAAATAAATAATATAAAAAATATTTTATTTTTTTAATGGCTTTCGTAACAATTTTTGGAATATAATTTATTATCATATAACTACGAATATAGTTCTAAAGACGGTATAAAAGAGAGTTATCAATTTTTAAAAAGGCAACCAAAAAATCATTACTAAAGCAATATAAAAAATAGTAACAAAGGTCGGTACAAAACTAAAAACATAGTTCAAACAAGTAGCTACAAAGGCCATACTCTGCAAAGAGTACTGAAAAAAGTATTACAAAACTCGGGACAAAAATCGTTAAAAAATAATGCACGGCCAAAAAAGAGAATTCAAAAGACTGTTCCCAAGTTGAAGCAATTCCATAGCTATATGTTTTATAATAGCTGTTCCAATAATAACTATATCAAATTTAATTTGACCGTTGTAAAAAAGGTCCAAACTCATTTTCTGCATTCGGTCAAGTATTGTATCGGCTTTTAGGACGGGTATAAAGGCCGTTACAAGTTGTATAGGCCATCAAGTAGGCCGTTACAAATATTTTGTAGCATTTGAAAAAAACACAAAAGACTGTTTGTTTACAATAACCGTGGCAATTAATTAAAAAATATTACATAATATTAATGTAGTCATTAGAAAAATCATTACTATGAAATATATTTTTTTAATAGTAGATGTAGTATAATATAATCCATATGAAATTAATCACAAAACTACCCCGATCAGTGAAAAATATTTCGTCCACTTGACATTGCAACGGAAACATCGAAACCGTGCTTACCCGTCGCAATTCTTCCAACAAGGTCTCTTCTCCCGTGCAAGAAGTGAGTCTGCCCTACAGTAATACATATATTTTATTTAATAATATTTAATAATAATTATTTATCATGATTTTAGTCCATAATCAATAGTTGCCCATAAATGTTTTTCTTTTTCTTTCTTTTGGTAACATTGTCACATGTATATATAAAGCTAGATTATTGTGTTCATAATATAATTAGACCAGTCTTTTATTATATTTTGGCAGGGAAAATTTAGTCATTTAACTTAGTGGTGGTGGCAATTTTGGTTGTATATGAATTCATATTTATAATTTAGTATTATAATTTTAAAATTTTGATAATTTTAGTACTTTTATATATTATTTGACCAGAAGATTTCATGTAAATTGTACATGACACTGCAAGAAAATAATTCAATTCATGCGAAAAAATCTAATACTAAAATTAACATTAAACTAATCAGCAAGTATAGATTAACTGAATTAGAAAGTACGGGACTGTAAAATCATAATTAATTAGGTCAAATGAAATAATTTTCTCAAACAAAAATCTACATATTATGCGGGAATGCAATATATGGGATTAACCCTGAACCTAGTAGAAATTAGAAAAGTAGCAAATCTTATAAAGGTTTTCAAAATTGATTCTCTTTCATTATATATAACTAAGAAAACAATTCTGATTAGTTTGAAAAGATAGTAATTTTGGTTTTATACATGCAATTAAGAATAGCATTATTACGAAACAAATTTTAATAAATTCAAAATGATAGCTGCTTAAGACATTTATTTTCTTATATTCCTGATTTATTTTCGGTTCCTTGCATTAAGAAGAAAATAATCTACATCAATCATTGAACAAAATTCAAGATTACATTACTCGTCAATGGGCAACTCATAGCGACACAAAGGACAAACATGATTTTCCCGCAGCCACCTCAATATGCAATTTTCATGGAACATATGACTGCAAGGCAGCCTCGTCCCGCGTCCCCCATTGGAAAACCCTTCCAAACATATGGAACATGACTCTTTCGCCAACATCGACGCTCCATCATCATCTTTTCCGCCATTCACAGCCACATTCTGTAGCTCCCCGTTGACTATCTTTGCCGGACGCCTCGCCATTAACGATTCCGCTTCTTGCTGAACCTCGCTCATGTCACGCGGTCTTCTGATGGCTTTACTGTATTCATACTCAAATGTGGGGTCAATCCGTTTCTGCTCATCAAACCAAGAAACCCACGACGCGAATTCCTCCGCAGGCACCATCACGTCTTTCCGGATCTCCAAGCGCACCAATGCCATCATGTCCTTGTTCTTTGGTTTATTGTGCACCAAACGAAGGAAATCAGAGATTTTCCCAACGACCTCATCTTCGTTGGTAAGTAGAAGCAACTGCCACTGACGGCCGTGGAGTTGGGGTTCCGTCCAACAGCAGTTGCGCAATGGGAAGGGGATGAGATCTTCGTCCAGGATGAGATCCCACAATGACTCCTCCAGAGATTCTGCACCTTTTACGTTGATCGGTCTGGTGTGAGTGATGGAATAGCCCGGAAACACCACCCCCGTGTGCTCATCGTTCTCCGAGTAGAAATCGACATCGACGTGAAGCAAGATCAAGAACCTGAGGTCCCCAAAACTTCGAACGGATTGCAATTCGTCGATCTCAACATTTATGAAGGAATTTTCATGTGAATTCAAGGGTGGAAGCCATGCCGGTGGAGCCATAGTGCATGCACTGCACTACACTACACAGATGGAGAGGAATGAAGGACAAGAACTTCGTACGTAGAATGATTTTTGGTGGAGGTATATATGTATAATGATTTCGTAAAAATCATTGGGTGTATATATATATATATAGTGAGAGTCCACTATACACATCAGAGTCCATATTCTTGTCAACTTCATTTCCTATATAACTGGCAGTAACCGTTTTCTTAAGAAACAACAAGAAAAAAGAAAATAGTAATATCCTAGTTTCTGGTGGGTTTTGGATCCAATAACAGACATATAACGTATACCAAATTATTTTTTCTTGTAATAATCTCTCAGGAAGTTCTTGTGTAGGTTGATCACATCCGATTATTAATATAATAATATTTATCTTGTAATTGATCATAATTTTTGTATACTATAATAACATACTTATGTATAAAAAGGAGTAATTCAATTCTAATAATTTTGGATCACTATAAAAAAAAAAAAAGGATTTTCCCTATACCATTAACACTACAATTTAAGAATCATGGTAGGAGGTCTTCGCGAGATGCAATAAAAATAAGGCGGGCGACCATTGGAGCACCTTCAGGGCGGAGTTGGTGATTGTAAGTATGCAAGTTTCATTTTCAATTAAATTTTTTTTTGGTCCCCTACCCCCCAAATTTTAGGAGATATTCTAGAAACTGTCCAAAAACCAGTCCGTCCAAGCGTAGACGGCTTGTTTGGAGACTGCATCTTCAGCAACCTCGATCGCTGTGATAGAGGAGCAGTTATGGGACGTCGATGTGGCTAGGGGTCGAGACAAGGGCTGAATCTTCCATTTGGGCTCAGAAGCTCAAACCTCCACTACGGCACCATCGCAGATGAGTGGGCCACCGACACCGACAACAGACCCGAAAATCGTCGGACTCTAGCAATGCATTGAGCGGATGGAGGGGACGATGTTGTACATAATGAAATATTTTAATTTGGCGTCTCACCATATCCGAAATCGGTCGAGCATTCATCCCATGATCTTAACCCAGCAAACGACACTGTTCAAGCCCACCAGTGGGCTGCGGAGAGCAAGGAAGGACGTCGCTTAAGAATAGGATTTTTTTTTCTTATTTAAAACAAAATCATACTAAATTTTACTAGTTTTTTATTAATATTTTTTAATTTATTAATTATGCATTTATTTAAATTGCATTCTATTTAACTTTTAAATTAAATTTAAAAATAATATTTAATTAAAACATAATAATAAAATTAATTTTTATTGTTTTAAATAAAATGATATTTTGAAACGAACTACGACATTCAATCCATCAAAAGTATATAAATATTCTAGCCATCGAGAATCGAGTTACTTGTTTTATGGTATTTGCGACAAACAACTATTGCAAAATGTGTTTGAAACTTTAGCAAATGTTGGGGTGGTTATCCATCTCAACGCGTTTGTCCCAAAATGTTAGATTACTACAAAAAAAAATACAGAATTTGTAATGATTTTTTTTGGAACAGTCATACACACGACCTTTCTAATAAGTTTGTAAGAAATAAGTTTTGATGACGTTATGTCGGAGCTAATAACAATTTTACTTTTTTGCAACAACCAAAACCGTTACTACATCGTTATATCCCTAAAGCCGTTTCAAATAAATATGGTCATCACAATTAGTAACAACTTTTAAAATTATTTTTGGATTTAGTGGCGACCAGCATTTTTTATTCTGGAAGCTTTTCCAATACAACATGTAAAGTACCAAATGTTAAAATGTAGCGGACCGTTACAAAGATCGATAATAATTTTAGGTCATTACTAATTTTCTATGATTTTTGGGACGGTCATTTAACTTTGTAATGGTGTGTGAAAAAAAAAAAAACAAAAGAGAGTTGTTACAGATACAGTACATAAAACCGAATCAAAATCTATGTAAACAAATGTACAAAGGCCATACCAATATGGAAGGTTTTTTTTTTTTCATATGTATTATAAAGGCCGTTCCAAAGTCAGACCTTATAAAGGCTATATTTTTAAATGGCTATATTTCAATGCCTATGTTGTTCGCTCTAACGGCTGTTCCAAAAGCCGGGACACCTTAGCTTATATATATGTGTGTTGCAAGGTGTTTTTATTTCATTTTATTTCTTCTAAAATTGATTATTAATCACACACATATCAATTTCTCTCTAATTTTCGTGTATATACACTTGATCATGTTGATTTGCTTAGTTCTTGGACTAGCAACTGTTGATCTCTTGAGTTGGTTGACCAGGTAACACATTTAATCCTTTTTGTTAATAAAATTATTGTTCAATTATTTTGGTTTTTTTATTTTTTGAACTTATATATATGTTATGTATTATTAGTCTAATGTAATATTTATAAATTTATAGATCGAAATATAATTATATTTATGTGTGAATATATAGTGATATATCATCATGTTACTGCAACTAAGGAGATGAATTTTTGATAAGAACCTTCATCGGAGGGCAGGTATTACACTGGAGTTTGAGGATGGCGTTAAGACTTTCATAAAATGGGTCAAGTGTTTGCGTGGACATATGATGGAGACAAAATTAGGTGTTCGTGCTGAAAGTGCAAAAACGAAACGTTCAAAACACCCGATGATATCGATTATCACCTATGTCTGCAATGATTTTTGCCAAAATATTATAATTAGAATTGACATGGCGAAAATATGATGCAGGAGTACTTTGATGTTGTGACTGCCCCTCCAGTGCAGGAAGAGCAAACCTCAATTGCTCAGCAGGAGGGTAATTCCCACTAGGCTGATGAACGAAGATGGATTTAGCGCAAAGGATGGTTTTTTATGTAGCCGGCTGGATTTTCTTCTTACCACGATGGTGTGTCTGATGATGGTACAAGGTCCTGTTCTACTCATGTCAGTCCTAGTTCATATTACGATGGTGGCCCCTATAATTATGTGTCAGGGTTGTCAAAAATGTTTTTATCAAATTTAATTCGACAGTACCAAATAAGGGTCCAAACTCATTTTCTGCATTTGGTCAAGTATTGCAACGGCTTTTAGGGCTGGTATAAAGGACGTTGCCAGTTGTAACGGCCACCAGGTAAACCGTTACACATATTTTGTAGCACTCAGAAAAGCCGCAAGAGGCTGTCCATTTCAGTAGCCGTTCAAATTGATTAAAAACTGTTATATAATATTCATGTAGCCGTTTTAAAAACCGTTACTATAAATATATATATTTTTTTTATAATGGATGTAGTATAACATAATCCATCTAAAATTCATCATAAAACTACCCCGATCAGTGAAAATTATTTCATCCACTTGACATTTGCAGCGGAAACATCGAAACCCTACCCGTGGCAATTCTTCCAATAAGATCTCTTCTCCCCTGCAAGAATTGAGTCTGACCTATAATAATATATATATTGATTTATTTAATCATAATTAATAATAATTATTTATCATGATTTTAGTTTGTAGTCAATAGTTGCCCATCAATGTATATATATATTTTTTCCTTTCTTTCTCTTGGTAACATTGTCGCATGTATATATATAGCAAGATTATTGTGCTCACAATGTTATTAGACTAGTCTTTTATTATATTTTGGCAGGAAAAATATGCAATTTAGTCATTTAACTTAGTGGTGGTGGCAATTCTAGTTGTATACGAATTGATTTTTGTAATTTTAAAATTTTGACAATTTTTAGTACTTTATAGCCCATTGGACCAGAAGATTACATGTGAGTTGAACATGACATAACAAGAAAATGATTCAGTTGTTGCGACAAAAATCAGCGTCGAACTAATGAGCAAGTAAATTTTTTATTGTTAATCTACATTAATTAATATATTTTTTAAACAAGTCGCAATGGAATTCATTAGGAAGTAGATTTTTATTTTTAAATTTACTAATTAGCAAGTAAATTTCTTATATTAAGTAATATAGATTGGCAATGACAATTTTACTTTCTAATTAGTTCGATGTTAATTTTTTGTATAATAATCAATAATTACAAAACAAAAAAATTAATTTTAAAGACTAAACTTTTCATGTAATAGTATGAATTAAATTTAAAAGTAAATCAATAACAAATCTTTCCTCATCAACTAAAATAATTATTTTCAATTTTTGAAAAAAATAAATGTATATACTAATATTTTAATAATAAAAATATAATAAATTATGTACTTCATTAATAAATTCTGTAGCTAATAAGTAATAACATATGGTATTTCTATACGTACAACACATGTGATAAGTTCTAATTAACGTAAACATGAGCAATAGTATACATTAACTGAACCAGAAAGTAAGAGACTGTAAAATCATAATTAATCAAGTCAAATGAAATAATTTTCTCAAACAAAAATCTACATATTTGATGCGGGAATGCAGTATATGTCCAAATTAATCTAACTGTGTATATATTATATACATTTCTTGACATAATCATTTTCCATAATTAATGACAGTTGATGACGGAACTAATTAACATGTTTTAACCCAATCTATAAGCTTCAGATTATCAAGAAACATATTAAGATATATCCGCAGCTACAAAACTCATTAATATATTCAAGAACTCGTTCATCAATCTTTGAACAAAACTCAAGATCAAGAACTGCTACCTCAATCTTTGAACAAAATTTAAGATTAAGAAATGATACATCAATCATTGAACAAAATTCAAGATTACATTACTCGTCAATGGCCAACTCATAGCGACACAAAGGACAAACATGATTTGTTCGCAGCCACCTCAATATGCAATTTTCATGGTACATATGACTGCAAGGCAGCCTCGTCCCGCGGCCCCCATTGGAAAACCCTTCCAAACATATGGAACATGACTCTTTCGCCAACATCGACGCTCCATCATCATCTTTTCCGCCATTCACAGCCACAATTTGTAGCTCCCCGTTGACTATCTTTGCCGGACGCCTCGCCATTAACGATTCCGCTTCTTGCTGAACCTCGCTCATGTCACGCGGTCTTCTGATGGCTTTGCTGTATTCATACTCAAATGTGGGGTCAATCCGCTTCTGCTCATCAAACCAAGAAACCCACGACGCGAATTCCTCCATAGGCACCATGACATCTTTCCGGATCTCCAAGCGCACCAATGCCATCATGTCCTTGTTCTTTGGTTTGTTGTGCACCAGACGAAGGAAATCAGAGATTTTCTCAACGAGCTCATCCTCGTTGGTAAGTAGAAGCAACTGCCACTGACGGCCGTGGAGTTGGGGTTCCGTCCAACAGCAGTTGCGCAATGGGAAGGGGATGAGATCTTCGTCCAGGATGAGATCCCACAATGACTCCTCCAGTGATTCTGCACCTTTTACGTTGATCGGTCTGTTATGAGTGATGGAATAGCCCGGAAACACCAACCCCGTGTGCTTATCGTTCTCCGAGTAGAAATCGACATCGACGTGAAGCAAGATCAAGAACGTGAGGTCCTCAAAACTTCGAACGGATTGCAATTCGTCGATCTCAACATTTATGAAGGAATTTTCGTGTGAATTCAAGGGTGGAAGCCATGCTGGTGAAGCCATAAGTGCATGCACTACACTGCACAGATGGAGAGGAATGAAGGACAAGAAGTTCGTACGTAGAATGATTTTTGGTGGAGGTATATATATATGTATAATGATTTGGTAAAAATCATTGGGTGTATATATATATATATATATATATATAGTGAGAGTCCACTATACACATCAGAGTCCATATTCTTGTCAACTTCATTTCCTATATAACTGGCAGTAACCGTTTTCTTAAGAAACAACAAGAAAAAAGAAAATAGTAATATCCTAGTTTCTGGTGGGTTTTGGATCCAATAACAGACATATAACGTATACCAAATTATTTTTTCTTGTAATAATCTCTCAGGAAGTTCTTGTGTAGGTTGATCACATCTGATTATTAATATAATAATATTTATCTTGTAATTGATCATAATTGTTTGTATACTTTAATAACATACTTATGTATAAAAAGGAGTAATTCAATTATAATAATTTTGGTTCACTATAAAAAAAAAAAGGATTTTCCCGATACAGTAGCTAGTTTTCTTGGTAGGTTGAAAAAAGAAAGAATAAGAAAATAATAATATCTTGTTTAATTTGGTGTGTTTTGGTTCTAAGAACATATACATATATATATAAATAGGATTTAGTATAATTACTATTTACAATATTAAAAATGAGTAAATTATATATTTGAAAAAAAAGAGAAAATTGCAAAATTTGTCCCGTATCTAATTAAGGGCGGGTGGCGTTCTCGGTCCTATAATTTTAGGATTGAAACGGTCCTGTAATTTAGGACTGACAATTTCAGTCCAGTAAATTTAAGAAAATTGCAATTTTAGTCCTCCGTACGAATCTGACGGAATTATGGATGGCTTTACCCTTTTTAGCTTTAAAATGAGTATTTTAGTCCACTTTCACTACCTTTTGCATTTTAATGCAAACACTTGCACATGCTTGCCTTGAATGGTATTAGTCTAGATTTATTGAAAAAGATATTTATTTATATTGCATTTAGATATTTTTTCAACTAATGGAGGAGACTTTTAAAGAGACATGCAATCCAAGAGGATTGACTTGAATCTTCTTACAAAAGAAGAAATAGAGGAAGAGATGTTGACTTTTCAAGTCAACCAAATACTACTAGGAAAAGTGGTAAAATGATTACACTCCACCGAAATCCATGGTAGATCCCAGCCAGGAGAAGTGGAATGGGTAAATTCTTGCACAATTATAGCTTCAAAAATTATGATTAAAGGAACTAATTAGAAAGAACTCGAGCCAGATACCTTGAAAAGCTCCCAAGATCTGAGAGAAGTTCAAAATACAATTTAAGATTATGGACATAGGTTAATCCATGTACCTATGACAATAGAAATTTTGAACCAAAAAATGGAAGAGATCCTTAAGATTCTTCCAGATCTACACAAAGATATTATAGATTTGAAGATAAAAGAGAAATCAGAGGAAAAGCCCTTAAACATCCAAATCCAGATAGGAGTGGTTCAGGGACGCTCTTGGATCAATATCTCTTCTACATTAGAAGGGAATGACGATGGAGATTCTAAAGCCGAAAACAAGAGACAACTGATGATTGAAGCAATCAAATCTATAAAATAATAGAGGTAAGGAAGGCGGATCTATCAGATCTACAAGAATTGGTTTAATCACTTTTTCAACTTGGGATTGTGGACTTGGTCAACGTTCAAATCAATGAAATTACTCCAACACTACCCCCGCTGGAGGGAAGCAAAGGTTCCAATGATCCTCTACAGGATCATTTAAAGAGGAAAAGTACAGATTTTCACACCAACGTTTGTGGGAACTAGACTTAGAGAAAATCTAGGAAGAAATTCGAGGAGAGCGCTTGAAAATACACCTTGGGCAAAGACCACTCTCCAGCCATTGCATCCATTCGGCACTGTACTCAACCTGCATGTTATCGACTTCCGAAACATTGAGAAGCTAATAGATGAGTAGGTTTGCAGTCATAAAGATAACGACAACTATCCTAGAACTCGACAAAAAAAATTTCATAAAACTAGTAGAGTTAAGTTTGGTGGTTCTGTGAAGATTGGATGGGACAATACCCCAAAAGATTTCAAAGTCAGTATCCTTGTCGGAGATTTGAAAAGCACAATAGCAAATCAGCTAGGGAGGCTTATTGAGATACACTTCATAAAAAATAGATACTTCAAAGGAAGTAGAGCAGAAAAGGCTCAAGAGTATGCATAAGCTCTTTTCGGCCTTAAACTAAGGAGTATTTGTGCAGTAGATGAAAAGAGCTATTGGCTTCGCAAGTATTTCTTTCAGAATGAAGTAGCAATAGAAGTAGTAGCTCCAATGTTCTTTGCAAAGATATGCAGTCCATGGAGGGAAATGTTGATCCAGTCATACAAATTACTTGAAGGACAATTGAATTCAATTGTAAGGAAGATTTCTTTTCTTAAAGACAAACTGAAGGATTAGCTATTATTAAGCATCCATCCAAAAAAATATGAAGAAACTAATAGGTAAGATTAAATGAACCCCTCTCTGTTGTGATAACAATGATTTTCTGACAATTGTAGGAGAATCAAGCAAGCTAAGGAAGAACCAGAATAGTGACTCCTACCCTATGAGCTCAAGAAAAACCTCTTTCAGGTAAAAATGATGGTGGTCTAAATCAAAGGCCAGATAATACAAATTTAGACAGAAAGATGAACAAGAACTTCTTCCCAATGATCTAAATAAACAAGTGCAAGATCCACAATTCGAACCCCTACGAGAAGAACTTTCAGAAAAGCTCATACTCTAGCGAAATGAACGTTTTAAGGACTGCAGCTACTGAGCCTGTGAAGGAAATGGTCATACGTCTTTAAGCTGTCTGCAGAAACGTGGTGAATTAAGAAAACTTGAAGCATGAATGACATCCTAAACGTAGTATACTATGTCCATTTGGTACCCATTTATCAATTTGAGGACCTTATTTTAGATGAAAGCATCTATGAGGACGAAATAGAAATTGATTCCGATGAATTTTCAATCGAGTCAAAATAACTACAACGAGGGAGATACGCTTCAAAACTCTGAAATCCTAGGAGGATTGTTTTCAAGGATGACGGAGTTGAATAAAACAATAAAAAGAATCATGCATCAAGATTCCAACCTTAGCCCATACGATGGATTTAGCATTGGAGAAATTGGAGAGTCCTCAACCAGATAGGATTAAACTAGAGAAAACATCACATAATGAGTTTAGATGAGTTTGTTATTCTAATGGAACTTATTGTATGAGATGGAAGTGCAACTTATTACTAAAATTTTTTTTTGAAGAATAAAGTAAGGTTAGAGAAGAAGTAGCTGTTACTATGAAATGAATCCACATAGGAACTATTGAAGAAGTAATAAAAGCAACTTTTAAAGAATGAATTGATCATTCATAAATACACTTATTAATAATGGGTAGAAGAATCAATAACTTAAAAAATGATTGTCTTAGAACAATGATAGAAAATCTTTATGCAGAAAAATTAGTATTTGGTATTTATCCTAGGATTGCATACAACCTAGCAGACCAAGATTTCAACAGAGTCTTAACCCTTCATCAGGATTTTGAAATAAAATATCTTATGAAATAAGGTAATAGCCATATTTTGTTACTTATAGAATAGCTTCTGTTCTTTCCAATACACATCATTTTGATTTGTTCTTTAGGAAAGATTGCATGAGATTTCTAGAATTTTCAAGGAATTTGGTAAAGTAATGGCACCAGATTCAATTAGGATACTTAGAATAGATGATGTTATATCGTTATAAAAGATCATCCAATTTTAGACCGAACACTTAGCTTTAGAATTGAGTTTAGTAGCATGATGTCCTTTTCGGAGGATAAGATCACACGCTACAATGGGAATGAGAATGAATTATTAAAAGCTTTAACTCCTCAAGAGATTAGGGTAGATAATGTAAAGCTTAGATGTCCAAAAGGATGGAAAAAATACAAGTTATATTTGCATTACTAAGAAAGAAAACTTTTTTCCTTGTGATGACTTATAACATTTGCAGCAACCTGTTATTAGTATATATGAAGGCATGTTAAAAATAGCAAGCCATAAAATTCTAGTTGCATATGTTGCAGGACGAGAAATATGAAAGTATGATTTTGGGGTTAAGTTTTCTCGAAAATCATAAATCATGCTGAAGAAAAGGCAACGGTATAGAATTAAGTCTTGATGGTGTTACCATAAGGATTGAATGACGAATCCCTTTTCTATATAGATATTTGTTGGTATGTTCTATGATCAATATAAAATAGAATCTTTTGCAACTTATATTAATTCAAGATCAGAAATTTGTACAACAAAGTTGAGAGTTTTTCCTAGGAAACTAAGGAAACCTTACCTGTTATTACATGTAAGGATTTTTTTACAGAAAAATCTAATACTCAATAAAGGTATAAGAGAGGTTCAAATCATGATTTGAGGAGCATTTGGGACACCTTGGTACGAAAAAAAAATTTATTCAAACCTATACAAAGGAAAAAAGAAAATTTTTGTCCTATAACTTTGGTTTAAATTCATTTTGGTCTTTTATTTTTGGCAATATTAGATTTGGTCCTTTATCTATCAATTTTGTATAGATTTGGCCCTTTAGCCTAATTTATGTCTCTTTTGCTCTTTTGTTGATAAAAATTAATAGTCCATCCTAATGCTCTAAGTGTAATATAACAAATATTTCTTTAATAAATCTAGACTTTTATACCATTCTAAAAGAGTATTAGCTACGAGATGCAAAATGTGGATATATATGAAATTGCTCTGGAAAAGTTGTGTAGGGATAACATTGTCCGAAATTGGGCCAAATGCATAAAATTAATCAGTTCTAAAAGTTATCGAACTAAAATTAAAATAAATAAATTTAAAAGGCTAAAATTAATATATTGTGGACAAATTTAAAAACTAAATAAATAATTTTCCCCTGTGTATGATGTTGAACCTCTTATAACCACAGAAAGTCATCATTGGCATCATGATGCAGCGTTTTCATTGGTGGCCTTATATTAATTGTCAATGGTAAAAACAACAAAGCACGCAGAACAAAGAACACCAAAATATGGGGCTGTCAAGTAAATTTTTATTATTATTATTATTGAAAGTGATCATGAGTTCAGAATTAGGAGATAAAAGTTGAGAAGACAAGGGACACTCTAACATTGGTGAGTGTCCCTTGTCTTCTCAACTTTTATCTCCTAATTCTGAACTAATCCCACTTGAACAAGGATGAGATGAAGTTATCCGGCTATATATACCACAAATCAAATCATTCTACCTACGTACTTCCATCAAAAAATATTCCACGCATTTTCTCTCCTTCTCTACATTCCCCAGTAGTCTACTGCGTGCATGCATGGCTTCACCAATATGGCTTCCACCCTTAAATTCTCATGAAAATTTCTCCTTGTATGCAAATATTCGCGAATACAAAACCTCGAATAATTTTGCAACCTTCAATTTCAATGATGTTGAATTCGAGCGTAGATTCTTCATCCGACTTCATGTCTGTGTTGATTTCTACTCGGAGAACGACGAAGACATGGAGACGGTATTTCCAGGCCTTGACATCGTGGTAACAAAAGCGATAAACATGAAAACTGCAGAAGCCTTGGAGGCGTCGTTGCGGGAACGTATCATCGACGAAGATCTCATCCCTTTCCCGTTGCACGGCTGTTATTGGACAGAACACCACCTCCACGGTCGCCCGATGGGGCTTCAACTTTCCAGTGAAGATGAGCTCGTCCGCAGAATCTTTGATTTCGCTTGTTTGGTGGACGAAAAGCCGGAGAACGACGACCTCAAGCTGGTGGCGGCGACTATGGAGATTCGAAAATTTGTGGTGGTACCGGATGAGGAATTCAGGTCGTGGGTTTATTGGTATGATGAACAAAACCGGGTTGATCCCAACTTCGGGCGTGACTACAACAGAGCCATCAAAAGACCACGATATAGGAATGAAATTTTTCAAGAAGCGGAAGCATTAATGGCGAGGCGGCCCGCCAAGATCGTCATCGGGGAGTTGGATACCGTGGTTGTGAATAGCGACGACGGTGGTCGTGGATGCGGCGAGGGTTCGTCCACGTCGGCGAAAGAGCCTTGCTGCATTTGTTTGGAAGAGTTTTCCGATGGTGTACACGCGAAGAGGTTGCCTTGTAGACATATATTTCACGAGAATTGCATACTGAGGTGGCTGAGAGGAAACCATGTTTGTCCACTGTGTCGTCATCAACTGCCCGTTTGATGATTCTTGATCTTCAATCTTGTTCAAGATTGATGAACAAGTTTTTGAGATCTTGATCTTTGTTGTTGTCGATCGACTTTTTCTGTTTGGGGGTATTATTTTGACATGCGTATATATAGCTAGAAAAATATATAAAAAATTTAGAAGACATTCTTCAATTTTTGTGAAGACCACTGTTATAACAAAAACGGTAAATTATAACGATATCATTTGAAGTTTGTTATAAATATGAATATCCTTTTATTGTTTGATAAATTACAAGTATTTTTAATATTTCATAAAATTATGTTTTTTTGGGATGGAGGTATAAAATTGTCAACTTTGCCTTTATTGTATTTTTTTTAAAAAAAAATTAAAAACTTACAAAAAAATAAACGGGGCGGATGAAATTTAAAAATTATAAAAAAAATTATCCACTTAATTTGTAAAAAAATAAATAAAATTATAATCTTTAATCTATAAGAGCATTTTGGTGAGTTCACTACAGAAAAGGATAAAAACTTAACGATTTTGGACTAATTTTAAGATAATTCTTAAAATCTTGGTAAAGTTTTTTAAATAATGAGAAGGTATTTGTAATTATGTTAAACTTCAAAGGAGGTTGTTGTAATTTACCCTAACAAATATCATACTAGCTATATTTATTATGTTAAGGGTAAATTGCATAACACCCCTTGTATTTTAGTGGAAAAGCATCAAATTCTCTTGTATTAATTTTAGAGATAATTTCACTTTCCTCCCCTGAGGTTAGACATAATAACATATAGACTTCCTGTAGTTTGAAAAATTACATCTAGCACCCTTGAAGTTTGCTTCCGTCTAACAAATAAGTCCAACGTTAGTCAAATTTCATTGAATTTGCTGATATTAACAAAAAGAATTAGAAAAATGATTTATATTTAACCCCGAATAACTTATTACTGACTTATTGTAAATTAAATAAATTATTTTATTACCCTAATATATTTTCACACATTAATGAATGTGCGAAGGTACATCTTCACTGTTATAAGGGTAGTTTCGTCCGAAAAAAATTGTTTAACCTATAATCAGTTAGTTGTAAGTCAATTAAGGGTAAATATCAATTTATATTCAATAGTTTTGCATATCAGTAAATTTGGTGATTTTTTACTAAATGAAGGATTTATTTGTTAGATGGAAGCAAACCTTACGGGTGCTAAATGTAATTTTTCAAACTACAAGGAGTCTAGGAGTAATTACACCAAATCTCAAGGGATGGGAGTGTAATTATTCCTTAATTTTATAGATAAAAAAATTTATATTTATTTGAAATATAGCAAAAAAATCCTTTTCCATTAAGAATTAGTAGAGAATGCTTCAAGCATGTTGTTATGCGATCATTTTTTGCCATTCTTTTTACTTATTTTATGTATACAAATATCCATTTTCACCCTTTTTCTTTCACATATAAGAGAGGAATAATTTTCAAATTCAAGTATGTTTCAATAAAATTAAATTATTTTGCTTAATTTTTAAATATTTTTTGAAAAAAATTCATCTTATATATATATATATATATTTCTCTCCTCCCTCATTGCCACTAGCCACCACAGTCGGCCGTCGTGCTGGCATGACGACAATGCTTTGGTGACCTTCATCGCCTAGATCGGGGGCAACGATGATCAAGTCGCCCAGAGAAAAATGGGCGACGACTTGCTTGGTCCACCATCATCGCGTATATTACAAGAAAATAACTTGATAGCAATGAAAAAAATTAGCATTATAGTAATCAGCAAGTAAAATTCTCGATGTTAAATCACATCATTTAATACATTTACTTGAAAATATTTAGTAATGAAAGTTTACTTGTTAATGAATTAAGCAATGAATTGTTTTCAATATATATTAAATAGTGTAAATTAATATCGAAAATTTTACTTGCTAATTAACTTGAAACTAACTTTAGCATCGAATTTACTGGTAACTATTAAGCTATTTTCTTGTAGTGTCAGTCCTAGATTAGAAATCCCCTAAATGCAGGGCGATGGAGAGGTCCCTCATTCTAACCGCCGCCTCTAGATGCGGCGACAACAGCCACCGATTAGGTTATGTATAGTATATGTTTCATGTGTATGATATATATATTTATATTGTGTGTGTATATATATAAATGAAAAATATATTTTAGAAATAATTTAAAAAAATCTAAAATAATGGCATTAACGACAATTAACAAAAGGGGAGAGCGTATATCATTTTCGAAATTATAAAGGATTTGTTTGCCTATAATTTTAATATAAGAGAATATTTAGCTAAATTTTTAAAATGCAGAAGGTTTTATGCAATTTATCCTTATGTTATAAAGTAATTAGAGGGGTCTTTTATTATATTCTGGATCTTGCAAAAATCTTGCACAAGATGTTTGTCTATAGAATTATACGATAATTTTAATTATATTTTTAAAAAAATTATAAGATTATAAGTATTTTAGTTTAAATTATAAATACCTTTTCTAAAATTTGGCATAATTACGAGCACCTATTAGCTATTCAAAAAATTATACCTTGATGTTTGATGAAATTATGTAGATATTTGAAGGTATGAAATTGTCAACTTTTCCCTTACTGTATTTTCTAAAAAAATAAAATAAAAATTTGTAAAAAAATCGAACAGGGTAGATGAATTTATTTTTTAAATTATTAAACAAAATATCCACCTAATATATAAATTTTTTAAAAAAATAAATAAAATTATAGGTTTTTGTCCTCATAAGCAACTCACCACAAAAAATGGATGAAGACTAACAAAAATTAACATATCGGATCAATTATTAGATGATCGTTAAAATCAGATGATATTAATAAATTTTTATAATTATATCAAAATTTTAGAGAAAGTTGTTGTAATTTACCCTAATACTGCATTCCTAGTCAAAATAAGTTAACTTTTGTTTGAAAAAAACTATTTTAGACTTGACCACTCTACCCTACTTATACACTTTACTTCAACTTAAATATACTTCACAGATAAACAATTAAACAATGGTTTAGAAATTCAGTGAGTTGTCAACACAAACTCTATATATTACTCAACTATTTTTAAGTTATTTTTCTTTTTGAGAGAGAGAAAGATAAAGATTTATGTGTCTATATTTTTAAATATGTTTAGTAATTATAAAAAATTATTTATTTATTACATTGTAAGTCACTACAGTTTAAAAATTATGATAAATTGATACATTTTATATTTTTTTTAGAATTGGCAAATTGATACTATTTATATATTATGATAAAATTAACAAAATCACGACAAAGATTTAAATTTTGCCCATGATATATTTCTCATTATTTTATCCATAGTCAAAATAATTGCAATGTTTTTCAATTATAGTTAATTTTTTTACCACAGCTATCGAAACAACAGTTAATAGCCATTGCACGCTATAGGTTTTTACTTTTTGCCATATATAGTAATTAATCAATAATAGAAAAGAATATCTCTTCTAGTGAGTTTTGTGTCTTCATTTGATATAAAATAAAGGCTTAAATACTTTTTTATTAACAAATACTCTTTGAAATTAACGACCGTCTATAAATATTCTCTATAATGATTGTTACAAATGAATATTTATTATATGACCATTAATTTTAAGAAATATTTATAATTTTTCAAATAAAAATAGGATATTTATAACAATAGCAAACCTCAATGATAATTTACCCTATAAACAAAATAAATTGAAACACATAAAACTATGACAATATAGATAAATATTCAAATTATGTTTTATTTGTTTTTCAAAATAACGAAAATACGAAAACAAACAAAATTGTCTTGCGTGTGACAACAAAAACTTGTGTCCTAGGTTTGGCCTGCTGGGATTTCAATATCAACCTAGCCAATCCCTGTCATGTGGCTCTAATTACATGATTCTTGGTACCGACACAATTCTTTTTCTATTTTTATTGATATATAATTTATTATATTATTCAATACATTACATTGGTATTACACAAATTATCGAACATTTAAAATTCACAAATTGTGGCAAAATTACAACCTTTTAATCAGAAGGTCTCAATCTTATCAAATCAAGAACTCGTTAGCTACACTTGTACAATTCCAACGTTGTTTTGATTGAATTAATTTTTTCGCCAATTTACAGTCTACGAATTCGGGTCAACCAATGCCCCTAAAATATTCTTTGGTCAACGGTCAACTTGTTGACAATCAGATTTAGATTTTTCAAATTTTGGATATTACAAAGTATATGTTATTAATGTAAAATTAATTATGTACAAGCTTATATATTATCGTTTGAATTTATTTAAATTTATTTGAATAATTTTCCATTATAAAGAATTTTAAATATTTAGACTCCTATTTTGAACTATGAATCATCCGAAATCATTGTTAAAAATCTTTCCGTCAAATTTAAATATATTCCATTTAAATGTAGCCCACTATATAATATATTTGGAATCACTAATAAACATTAAGCAATTGTAGTAATAGATCAACAATGTGGAATTTCTTATTAGATCAATGTAATTAAATTATTTTAGTTCATATAATATCATTTATGCAGGTACATAATAGTATTAAATTTCAATTACAAGGACCAAATTCTTTTCATTTTGAACATATTTTAAGTGTCAACATAATCCATTATATTATAATAATGATAATGATGATGATAAAAAGTCCACTGCATATAATGGGAAAAATTGGATTTCTTTTATTTGCTATATTAAAATTTGGTATTAAGTCATTACCTTTTCTTTTTCTAATAGTATCGTTACATTGAGATTTAAAAAATAATTTAATATATTAATAATTTAAATTATCGAATAAATTTAAATAAAAATACCTATGTTCGTGACAATAATAAATTATTATAAGAGTAGATGTATATATACATCTAAAATTGAATTAAGATAATAATAATAAAAATAGATATAGACGTAACCATATAAAGTTATTAGTTATTAACTTGATAACATCAAATAAGCCGGCGTGCAAGAGTCTACCAAAGTAGACAAGAAAATGAAACACATACGTAAGTGGATCAATCCCAGTATTCCACATAATTAATTAGCCTAATTACAGTTAGACACATCAAACACCACTATTTCATCACCTTTCAAAATGTCACTTCATTGAGTTTGAATGCAATAAATTCTCTGCTGACTGAAAACCCACATATTTATATGTCTCTTAACCTCTCCATTAACGTCTAATAGCTAATTACGATCCTAATTAACATAGCAAATACTTGAATATTAATGGGAAAAATGGAAATTTTTTGACTGTTATAATTAATAATGGAGATGGGCTGTTCTTGTTTTGGCAGCCCTGTTGACAACATAATCTCGTCCATTTTCAAACTGATAATTAATGACAAATTTCAGGAATTCTTGGAAAACTGGAAAAAGGTAAGTGCTCTTTGGCAAAGAATTGGGTGGTGGTAATAACAGTGATGGAGAAAGATTTTAAAAGAGAAGGTATAAAACAAAGGGAAAATCTGATTCTTGCGTTACTTTATCCCCTCTTGTCTTTTCTCTTTCTCCCTGTTTTTTGGCCCTCATTGGTCACAATCTTTCTGTTCATAATTCACGATTTTAATTACTGGAGAGGTCCGCTCTGTGCTTCAGTTTCACCTCTTTTACTGCGCATTTCATGCATTTACTGAAGGATTAATAGTTCAGCCTCCACGTTTCTTGACCTTTTTCCCTGTTAAGTTTCACTTGCCAGGATAAATTTTTTCTCGTGATTCTCCGCTTTTTACTGGTGATCTTCTCAAGATTGGTTCTGGGTTTTGCCTTCTGAATTTCGGGTACTTGTTTTCTGCGTGCAACTGTGCATGGATTTTATTGTTTTTAATTCTTGTTTTGATGCTATTCTAATGTGTTAATGCGTGCATAAACCCAGAGTTGATTTCTTTATGAATAACAAGCAAGTAGGTGGAAAAACGTTGTCTGTGAGTTCTCTGGGCTAGGTTTGTGTGGATGTTTATTATTATTTTATTGAAGTCATTGAAGTGTTGCATCTTTGGATTTAAGGAAGCCCAGTTGTACATGTTGTGTTTGTTTGTATGTGTTTGACTTGAAATTCCTGAGATCACCTATGGCTGGGTGAGCTGTTGTATACTTGCTTAAATGGAGGGTAGTGGGTCAGAATTGGTAACTTTTTTCACCCGGTGGCTTGTTTCCATGGGCACCCCTGAAAAACAGTGCTTCTGATCTTTTAATATAGTGTCTGCTTGGATTGTCAACGGGTGGCATGTGAGCGTTTTCTTGCTTATAAATGGTTTTGTGGAGCTAATTCTGGGGAAGTAGACAAATGTGCGTTTTGGTTATCATTTTCTCGGTTCAAGGGTGAGGGATTTGCGCGGTTAGAATCAGGAAGTAGATTTAGAGTATCTGCTGATCTTTTGGATATATTATATTTATTGTGGATGTGAATTTGTGATTTTATTCGGGTTTCATAGTGGAAACTCATTGGTTTCTGAAGGTGGTGTAGCTTGAGAGCTTTGTGTTAGAGAAAATTTAGTCTTGGGAATATTTACATCTGTCTTGGTAATCTGCAAACTAGCTTGTATTTTGATGTATCTTGCTCTGCCTAATTCTGTTTTCGTTAATAATTCTACTAGATTGTTTTTGTAATTTCTTGATAGGTATTCTTAATGATTCAGGCCCTGCTTTCCTGTTGGACATATCTGCAATTCCTTCTGCAGAGTGGAAGTTGAGGTTTGTTTGGGCAATACGGAGAGGTCATTAGAACGTGAAATATGGATTCAGATATGGTGTACAGAAAGTTGAATGGTGGGCGAAGGTATGTAAGTTTTGTTTGCATAAATGCAAGTCAACAATGCTTTCACTACTGCATTTGTGACAAGAACTTTCCTAACTTCTGATTTTCATTTTATCAGCACTCTGGCCAGAAAACCAAATGAAACTATGCGGGTTTTTATAACCATCTGTGTTGGAATAATGTTCGGTTTCTTCATAGGAGTGTCATTCCCGACATTCCCATTAACAAAGGTACTGCAACTATTATCCTCACCTACAACATGGATGTGTTGTGTTTGTTGCATGCCCTGGTCACTGTGTCCAAATTCGTCTCAACTAATTCCACCTTTCTTTATTTGGCAGCTAAATATCACATCTGCAATACTTCATGATTTTGCAGTAATTGGCAACAAAAGTGCAGCTATCTCTACAGATGACATTCGGAACATCTCTACCAAAAATCAAGTTGTGAAGGATGTAACAAAGGTTTGTGATTTCTTGGTAATACAGAAAACAAGCAATATTGCATGTAGAATCCAAATTATATTTCATCACATATTCGACATAGTCCGTGCAGCAGACGATATTTCTTGGCATGTGTGTTCATAGAGGATGGAGGGAACATTCTGATCTTGATGATACTCATGAGGGATACAGACTAGTTTGCTTATGTGACCATTCAAATACCTTTGCCTCCAATTCTGGTTGAGTGTCAAGTTTTTATTCTGAAGTGGTGTGAACATATCAGAGTAGAGAATGCAACATGTGTTAAAATAAGTTAAAATGCTCTACTCCTCTGGCTGTTGAGCGGTCGAAAGAATTCTTTTATTCTTAGGTCAACCCCTTGGCATCCATCTGCACGTAAAAGCGACTTTACCGCTATATGAATCCGATAATGTTTTCCTGAACATACTTGTAATAAAAAAACAAAACAACACAGAAACTAGTATCGAGAATATAAGGAAAACAAGCTAGTTCTGTCTTCAGGACAAGTTCAGTTTGAGCTTCTTTCATCTGTTTTTATGCTTGTGCACGAGATATTTTCTAAAATGGTGAACAAAACTTTGTAAAATGTATCATGTGATACTCTTCTGATATCATGTTTTAATCTATCCTTCAACCGACTCTGATTAGATTTGGGTCCCGTCAAATCCGAAAGGTGCAGAAAGGTTGCCTCCGAACATTGTCGCATCTGAATCAGATTTATATCTACGAAGACTATGGGGATTACCTAGTGAGGTAAGTATTCAGCACGAGGTGGTTTTGTATTCGTACAAATGGCTCTTTAAATCTATGTGACGATGGTTTTGGAGTTCAGCAAATAATGCAATTACGTACGTGGACGAGCTCTATTGCTTATGCAGCTTGTAAACCTTTTTTTCATATAAAATCTAGTTTTAAAAGATTGATAAAACTTTATTACATTGTCTTGCAAAAATTCAAATGGTGCTTAAAATAGTGACAGTAATAATAAGGTTGTTTTGGAGCTTTCAGGAATTGCTGTTATATTGTATCAAAACAAAATGAAATTCACTTGTATGAGTACATGACATTTTCATTGTGAGCTTGATTTCTGATTAACTTGTCACTGCTTAGGACTTGGCTAACAAACCAAAGTATCTGGTGACTTTTACCGTTGGGTATGATCAAAGGAATAACATTGATGCTGCAGTGAAAAAGGCAAGTATGCCGGCCAATTCTTCCCCTTAGTCCCCAATCTCTTTCTATCTCTCACTAAATACATTGTTTCTGCAGTTTTCGCAGAACTTTACCATCCTCTTGTTCCACTATGATGGAAGAACGACCGAATGGGATGATTTTGAGTGGTCGAAACGAGCTATTCACATTAGTGCAAGGAAACAAACAAAATGGCAAGACTACGATTCTGACGGTTTTGATTAACTTATTTTCTATTTCTCTAAATCGTCTGTGGCATTGACATATGTGAATCTTGTAAAAGGTGGTATGCTAAAAGGTTTCTGCATCCAGACATTGTTGCCCCATACGACTACATATTTATTTGGGACGAAGACCTGGGGGTCGAGCATTTTGACGCAGAAGAGTAAAGTCCAATCAGTTAATATCTTTACAGAGGATTCTTTGAACAGCTTGCTCACACTATTTTTTTCTCCCACATTGCAAAATCCAGATATATTAAGCTTGTGAGGAAGCACGGCTTAGAAATTTCACAGCCTGGTCTGGAACCCACCAAGTCAACGACTTGGCAGATGACGAAGAAAAGAGACGATCGTGAAGTTCACAAGTAAGGAGCTGCATCAATGCATAACCATCGAGTACTAATTCTGCGCTAGGCTTCATTCTTATGCTTTATTCTGAACACAGGGAAACGGAGGAGAAGCCTGGCTGGTGCTCCAACCCCCACTTGCCTCCCTGTGCTGCGTATGAACTTATTTTCTCCACGGCTTCAAATTATTCGTTTCTGTAATTCGGGTACAAATTTTCTTTCTTTCTCTGCCTTCTTACACAGATTTGTCGAAATCATGGCTCCTGTCTTTTCTAGAGATGCATGGCGCTGTGTGTGGCATTTGATTCAGGTGGTTGTCATTTTCTTCTCGTTCTTTCTTTAGTGTAAAAAACCTAAGGTTACTTTATTTTCGCCTCATTCTCTCAACTTATTTGTCTTGATACGAAAAATATGCAGAATGACTTGGTTCATGGATGGGGTCTGGACTTCGCGCTCCGAAGATGTGTCGAGGTTAGCATGCATTCTCTCTTGAAATGCTTTTACAATTTCAACTGCCAAAACAATTCTATAATATCTACTGATTCCCATGCGTTGGTCGTAGCCCCCTCATGAAAAAATCGGAGTTGTAGATGCTCAGTGGATTGTCCATCAAACCGTCCCTTCACTGGGAAACCAGGTACAGTATAAATGTGACGCAGTTGACGTGTTATCCTACGGTATATGACTAAAATCGACTACTTCATTCTTTATTTCTTGTTTTCTGATAATAGGGGCAAGTGGAAGAAGGAAAGGCTCCATGGCAAGGGGTATGTAGTCTAATAGACAGTAGATAAATGGAAGGGGTAATTACATTTCACTCCTCGAACTATAGTGAAATAATAGAAACTATCCTACTATTTCAATAATTTCGCCGACAACCCTCTGTCGGCAATGCTTTCATTGCATGGCACCTCGTCAGTGATGTTTTCATTACACGGACAAGCATCGCTTACACGAGGTGTCAGCATAATTCTTCAAATAACAAGGATAGTTTCTGTAATTTTACCATAGTTAGGGAATATCAGTGTAATTATCCCTAAACAAGCAAGAACCTACAGATCATCTTACATTTGCCAACTTATTAAAAAAATAAAATGGATATATGTATATACTTACATCTCATTTTGATTTTATCTTGCCATCTATTTTATCCATAATTTCTATAATATATTTTAAATACGCTATCCACAATTTCTATAATACATTTTAAATACGCTTCTCTACGGTATGTTTAGGTGAGACTGAGGTGTCGAAGAGAGTGGAACATGTTCAAAGCTCGACTGGAAAACGCTGAGAAGTCGTATTACAAGTCCATCGGCGTCGACCCTTCCAATTTCACGGGTCGCTAGTAAGATAGCATGAGATAAATAGCACATAAACACCACAATTGTTTGCTCAATTAGGATAGAACTGCTAATAAGTCAATAATTATATTTGTAGATTAGCAATTTTCTTACATGAACGTTATATTATAAGTGCATATCAACTTTGAGGGATCATATATGTTCTACCGGTTTATGTTGTCCAAATATTACCAGTTTTTTCCTCTCTGAGGAATCAAACTGGATTTCAGTGCTCTTTGCTGCCATTTTCGCTATGAGGGCTAAGACTTCCATTTTCTTTCAACAATCTATATTATATCTGTAATGGGTGGTGAGGGATCATGACAAGTGTGGATGGATGATTTGTGTCAACTTACAATCAAAATAATCATTTGAGTTGAGTGATTTATAAGTTTTAATTTTATTTTTTTTTAGTGAAATGTTCTTTTACTATAAAATCGTAAGCTTTATATGAAGTTAGGACGGACAATATCTTGTATAAATTATCACTACTACATCGTACAATGCATCATTTGACACCGTCTGAGGGACGAGGCTATGTGTCTGTCTAGAAGGTTGATGATCGTTCCACACATCCTACATCGGTTGTAAATGAGAAGTCTGTGTGCATTATAAGGTCCAAAGGCTTCGTCAAGGAGTATTTTCAAAATAAAATTATAAAGTCCATATAAAATTAGACCAGATAATATATCATGTAAAAAAATACTAAACGCAAGAAAGTAAAATATTAATATTTAGAATGTAGATGTATCTAGATATATACGATATTGTTGCACTCATACTAATTAGAGAAAGAACGCAACATCTAGCAAGACAAAACGTCAAGGAACTAAAAAATGGGCCATGAGCAGGTGGCCGATTTTTGAAGGTGGCCGATTTTGAAGCAGGTGGCCGATTTTTGAAGCTAAAAAATGGGCCATGAGAGGCTCTTTCATGACCTCCTCAATCAAGAATCTCTATCCTTATCCATTAATTTCAAACTCTTGTGATGTAATCTATTTGAAAAAATAAAAATAAAAAATCCTAATTGGGGTCTATTCTAATTTTGTTTTTACTTTTTGTAGGAAATAGAATACAATATATATGAATTTATATTTATCAATAATTAATATAAATCAATTATCAGTGTCAAATATCTATAATTAATTAAGAGTTAATTGTATTTTGCTATTCGAACTATAACCGTTTTTATACTTTGGCATTTTAACCCCCGTATTTTTTTTTGTCAATTTACCATTTCAACTTTATAAAATTTACACTTTGCCATTTATAATTATTTTCTAACCAAGTTTTTTTGTCAAAAAAAATCATACATTATGCACATGTGATATTAAGGGTTGTGTAATGTGATATTTTTCACATATGCACAATATTTTTTTTTTCTAACAGAAAAATCAATAAAAAAAATGGTCATATATGACAAGTGCAAATTTCGCAAAGTTGAGATGGAAGTTGATCCAAAAATTTTTTTGATGGCAAGTATAAAAACAATCACAGTTCGAATAACAAAATATAATTTACTCATTAATCAATAACTACTATTATAATATACAAACAAATGGACCCATTGCCTCTTAGTTTTGGAATTTTAGTTTCACCAATTGAGTTAGGTGTTGTTCGAGATGTGTAATGGGCCCAATAGGATTGGATAAATCCAATAAAAAAGTGGCTGATTTGATCTAGGCTTGCTAGGGACCAGTACTAGGTATTGACACTTGGAACCAGCCCAACTCAGTAGCCCAGGACCACTTGGTCCCGAGCTGCGCCTGAGGTCGGCCTGCTGGATCATTTGTTTTTTTAATATAATGCATGACATTTAATTTTCATTTTATTCTTTTTAGCTGACTATTCTAGTAGTTTTTTTTTTGTACTTTTAAAATTTTATTTTTTTTAACTTTTATTGTTCTAATTCTAAACCTTTAATATTTTAATTCATTAATAGTCTTTGTTTATTTTTCTTAAAGTTGAAGTTCTTTTTGAATGTACTATTATCTAATTTTATTATTGTAAGCTTGCTAGTTAAATTGTTGTTTAAATTCATTATACAGTTTTAACTATTATTTTTTAGTTATAATATTTTGTGTGATTTTATCTGTTATTCATTTTTTTAACCATAAATTTAAATGATTGATAAAAGAAATACCTTAATTTCACCAAAAAAAAAAAAAAAAACTAAATTAGACACATTGGGGTTTGGCAGGATCTCAATAGGGTCAGTCCATGGCCTAAGCCTAAATTTAAAAATAAACTTAATTAGGACTCATATAAAGGCCCACGACAGTCCTAAAATCGACCATAAAAAATAATAAATTGATTAGACTAGATTTTTTTCAAATTGGTCCGTGTCGATCCACTCAACCTACTATGCACCTTTACATGGGCAAGGCTTAATTACTCTTGCATTTGGAAACTAGTAATTATGACTTCAAAGTTTAATTGAATTTCCTCTCCAAGTTTGCCTCCAATTGGGCCTAACTTAATTAATTAATTTCATTCAACCCTTAATTTATTTGATAAAGTTAATTTAAGTTCAATTAAACTATTTATAGTTTCTCCTCACTAATTTCGTGATTACGTCCAACTTAGTCGATCTCCACTAAATGAATCAATTCATCTCTATTAATAAATAAAGCCGACTGATTAATCCAATTAATTAAATTCCTTTTAGTTTCAACAAGTGAATTAATTCTTTAATGAGACATGAAATTGTCCATGTATGTACCTAAAAGCTAGTAGTGGGACTCATAATTTTTATAATTTGAAAATAAGCAAATACTAATCAAATAATCCTTCTGGAATTAACTAATTCATTTAAAGGGTGGTGGATTATAATTGACATCTATTAACACGTTATGACAGCCTAATTATAGGTGAAATAACAAACTTCTTTTATTTATATATACCGTATAGGTAATGTTCATTTACTAATTTATTTTTTTAATGCTTTTTCAAATATTTTTCTCGGTGGGTGGATGCCCAACAGGCCAAGCCCTGTTGGGTTGAAAGTAAGGTATAATGCTCATAAATTGTTTTCTTTTTAATTTGTCAAGGTCAAAGAATGTGAGCCATCCAGCAAATTGAGTCATCTTACTGTAGAGAGGCCACATCATACAGGTGGTAAATACCTTGAAACACATCATAATACAAAATCTCCGATTAACTCCAAGAAACCCAACTTGAATTAGCTATTTAATCAGCAAGTAACTGCATCCATAGTTATGCAGGTAGACTCGGCAAGATTTGGTCAAATGATTATATCGTTGTCTAAATAAATCTAAATTTTAAATTTATTTTTCTGTAATATCTAATACGTGCAACTATATAATGACACTTGATTCACCCCAATTACTTATCAAATCTTGCTCTACAAAAACCTATAAACTAAGATATTGTACGATTTTTTGAGAACACAGGTATGTCACTTAGTCATTTATTCTTTTAATTATTAATAATTAAAATGTATGACGAAATGCATAGTAGCTAATTTCTTAGAAAGAAATGGACCCCCTAGTTTCTTTCCGAGTAGTGATAAATGGCTCCACTCCTAAGTTTCTAACTTTACTAAAAGTGAAGCCAAGCCTAACGCGGTAACTTGGAATCAATTAGTAGTCAATCATTGGTTTACGCGGCTCCAGAAATCAAGAACCTTCCACCACCCCCACTCTCACTGCCACCAATCCCCACCCCATTGGCCAACACGGAATCATGGGTGGACGCGTGCCCTACCCTAACTTACCCTCCTTCCCATTTCCTTTGAAATTCACCAACCTTTTTCAATCCAATCATCAACACCCACCCAACACCCTTACACGTGTTGCCACGTGTCTCTATCTCTCCCCCACCCCCACCTATTGGCCCTAGACCTAAAACCTTTATTTATGACCGCCCCTTTGCTTCATTGCCTTCCTCACACTCTTCTTCAAACATTTGGTCTCAGCTGCCAACGCTTTACATACAGAAGAAATAGCAACTCTATCAAGTAATCATCGAATCCACACCGTTGATTCTTGCAATTTTCAGGTTGAATTAGAATTAGGGGTTCTGAATTTTTCAATTCTTGTTTTTTTAGAAAAAAAGAAAAAAAAAAAGAATTATGGGGCTATCGAATTTCCCTAGCCCAGCTGAAGGGGTGATACCTCTGCTGGTAATGAACACAGTCATGTCAGTGGCTCTAGTCAAGAACAAGCTGAGATCAGTTCTTCAAGTTGTCGGCGCCGCCAGCGGAGGCGGCGATCAAGAATTTGAGGATGAGTACGGCATCGATGGTGATGGTGATGCCGATGGCGGCTCTAGGCCTAGAAGGGTGTCTATCACGCGCTACGGTTCGCTATGTAGAAGCCGATACTGCAGGTGTAGTCCGAGGGAGCGCAGTGGCTGCTCGGAGGCTGGTAGTAGCGGGAGTGGTGGCGGTAACAGTGAGTGGCCTCCGGCGGTGGAGTGCTGTGTTTGCTTGTGTAGGTTTGAAGCTGAGGAGGAAGTGAGTGAGCTTTCGTGCAAGCATTTCTTCCACAAAGGTTGTCTGGACAAGTGGTTTGACAATCAGCACATTACTTGTCCTCTTTGTAGGTCCATTATGTGATTGATTGGTGATAATGGGATTGTGTGGATGGAGGAATGAGTGATGTACCATTGGTTGGCCCTCTTTTGTTTTAGTATATTTTGGAGGGTCTGCTTGGCTCATCATTCCTTCATATTTTTGGCACATTAGTCTAGGTTTTATAGTCATGGTTTTGTGTGCTTGACTTTGTAGATTGAACTTAATTAGGGCTCAAGAATGTAAGATTTGAAGTAAGATTTTGCCTCTGTATATATGTGTGTGTGATTTGAATTTGCATAAGCATATTATCAAGGCCTCAAACTCTGTTTTTTAGCATGAGCACTTCTAATCCAAAGCCAATTTTGTTGTTGCATCGATCGCCGTTGACGGTCATTTTACGAATTTTTGTGTTTAATGTTGAGGTAATTAATGTAGGATTTAGGTAAAAAGCATTTTCTTGTTTTGAGGAAAGAATTCGGAAAAAAAATTGAAATCCATCGTTATTAAACAAAATATAGTCAAACATAGAGTTGGGTGATTTTAAATGTTCTAGAATGATCCAAATAAATTTAAAGAATTTATTATTATAACTTTCAAATCCATTGATCTTTATATGTACCATATATAAAAGATCACTGTATATGTTATTGTACATAAATTTTCATTTAGGTTTATAGATTGGTGTTTTAAGAACCAATAGATATTTAATTGCAACTCTTGAATATTAGTGTTTATTTGTTTATGAAAACTCAATCTTTCCAGCAGAAAGCTCTAGAAGTTGGGCTCCCTGATGTACATAAGCTGACATGGCAAATTTAAGAGGTTGTTTGATTGGATTTATTTAAAATACTTAATAAACTCATACGTCTCATAAAATATTTTTGAAACTTATAAATATTGCGCTTAACACAATATTTCAGTGTTTATAAGATTTAGTAATAGTAATTTTGTATTATGATTGGAATTGAAGTGGTTCATCAAGATTTAGAAATAAGTCGGGAATACTACTTATTTTTTAGGGATAATTACACTGTCCTCTCTTAAAATTCGATATAACTATACATAGGTTCCCGTGATTTAAAAAATTATACCTAGTTCTCCTAATATTTGTTTTCATCCAAAAGATAAATCTCATCATTAGTTAAAATCCATGAAATTTGCTTATTTTATAAGACCTATTTTTTTGCAACTATCAACAAATTCCGTGAATTCTGACTAATTAAGTGATTTATTTATTGGACAAAAACAAACATTAAGGGCAATGAACGTAAATAGGAAGGGAAAGTGTAATTATCTCTATTTCCTACCTAATAAGAGCTTGTAACAAGCCCATAATTACATCTTATTTTAAAATTTTATAAATGTATTTTTTGAAAAACTTACCATACAATACTTTATAATATATAAATTTTTAAATATATATCTTATAAAATATTTTAAAAAACTTATAAAATTCAATCCAACACCCCTGATAAAGATATTTTCAGTCCAAGTCATATTTGACCTAGAACCCAAATCTAATTTAGGTCTGGATGCTATTCAAGTTGAGGTGGACTTGAACCTAACCAAGAAGCCAGATTCAGGACATCATATGCCAAATATTTAACTAATTAATGGAGTCAACTACTTTTAAGGTAGTTTTCTGTTTCTTTCATCTTTCCCCTAAGTTTTTTTTTTCTTTTTTTCTGAATTAGAATCTTTCCCCTAACTTTGAAGACCGGTATGTTGCTATTCATTTCCTTAGCCTATGCGCATGCGAACGGAAGACAGACAAATTGTATTTTTCATCTCGTAATTTATATAGAATGTTGGTAATTATTTTAGCGCTATGAAAACTTTCGATTAACCTCGATAGTTTTATAAAAAAATTAAAGGTAAAATCCGTCAAAAATTGCAATTTTGCCCGAAATTTAGTATGGGCATCTCACGTGAGCCAAACAAATTCAGTGAGATTTGTTTGTAATTTTGGAGAATTTTATTCTTAATGTGTCAGTTATTTTAAATTGCAGCATTTAATTGTCGAATTTGATCAATTCTAATAGAACTAAAATTATGTCTCCCGTATAGTTATAGGACTAAAATTTGCAGCTTTCCTAATGAAGATGTAATTACATACAATAGGTGAAATTACACCTGTAGTCCCATAAGATAGGAGGTTCGATAATTTTAGTTCTGTACTTTATAAGATTTTTAAAATGATTCCAAAATTATGAAAATTCGAAATATTTAGTTCTGCATTTTATGGAAGTTTTAAAATGATTCTAAAATTGAAGAAATTTGACACATTTATTTCTAAAAATCCCATAAAGTATAGGACTAAATGTGTTGAGTTTTCTTAATTTTGATTCCAACTTTAAAATCCCGTAAAATAAAAAACTAAATGTGTTGAGTTTATTTAATTTTAGAATTATTTTAAAAATTTAGTAAAATAGATAATTAAAAGTGTTGAACCCTCTATCCTTTGGGATTAGAAGTACAATTTTATCCATATGATATTTAATAAATAAAATAGAATAACTTGACTACTATACTTTAATTTCCAAGAAATCGTCCGTAACTTAAATACATATATATATGTCGATAATTATGAGTATAAAGCAAATTACCCTCCTGTCATATTGCAGCGAGCAGACTACTCCCTATAAAAAAAAATAACAATTTACCCTCCTATGTTAATTAAAATAAAATAATTTATCCCCTATCAGGGAAGGTAAATTACTTCATTTTAAAAAATACAGGTTAGATAAATTATTATATTTTTTAAAAAAAAAGAGAATAAATGGCTATTTTTGTTTATAAAAAAGTAATTTGTTCATTTATAATATCATAATGAATTACTTGCATTTTTTTTTAATAATTACATATATTGCAAAATCCTACGAAACTCACATGCACGCCTCTAAACAATCAGCACTCGAAAAATCTATTTGGCAGAGATGGAGAAGATACTTATTTTATTTCTCTTTATTTTTCTGTATATATATATATGTGTGTGTGTGCGCGCGTATTAAATGTATAAATTATATGTCTTTTCAGTCATCCGATTTGATGGTACATACAAATTACGTGTAATTTCATGCCAAAAAAATTGAATAATAGTCACTATTGAAATCATTATATATATGTGGTGATTATGAATACACATAATAATGTCTAGTTGTTCAGGTATAGCTTTCTTTCTACCTCAGACATATAATTGTCTTAGCACTGTATATGTCATTATTTGGTGGACGTCCATTTATGACTATCCACGTACGTATAGAAATAGTATGCTCATGATTATTCTTATACGCATATGTATACAAGAAAGAACAAGTGTCGTTCTCCCAAAACACGTATATTCTTAATTAATGGTAGTTAGTTCTAACATTTAACTTTCCAACATTTAAAGTCTAATCATATATATATATATATATATATATATATATGGATCTTCTTGCAACACATATATACATATATATGATGTGGGACATTTAAGAATATTTACAATTTTAGTAAACTTAAGCAGTGTATTCCTTATCTGGATAATGACGTTGAGGTACAACTAAAAGGATGTGGGTTTCAATTCTACACATGTAATTAGTCCACTTTTATAGTAGTATGCGTATGTTGTTTTTTTGTTCTACTTAAAGTCGTTGACTGATTTAAAAATATTGTTGTACTATGTCCAGAATGTTGTAATAGTCTATTGCTTGCTATAAAGATATTCTGTATTTTTAGGATTAGACCCAAATTCGGATCCAAATCCATTGAAAAGATATAGATTGAATTGAGGTTAAGCCTCTACTCATTAATATATACCAATGGACATAGGTTAGATATATGTACCCAATTTGAATCTGATAAAATACTTTTACTTTTTTTCTCTCTCAATTAAATTGGAGTATATATTAAAAATTAATCTATATAAAGTCAAGTGAATAAGTTTTTAAAAATTTTAAGATATCGTAAAATTATCTATTGTGTAATAATTAATCATGTATATTTTTTAGTCAATAAATAATTGAATAATTTATTATATAAATATATAAATAATGCTAGATATGTTTTTCAATATGTTGATAAATAATAATATTTGGTTGAAATGATAAAATTAAAGCTTAATTTTTTTTATTTTATTCAATTTTCTTTCACATGTTGACTTAATAATTTCACTTTAAAAAATTTTGAGTGATTAGAGTTGTTTGTGATTAGGGTCTCAATAATCATGAATTTATTATTAATTATTGATAAACTCATAAGATGCCAACCCAATATTTTATTTATTATTTTTCCTTAATTTATTTATATGTAGCGTAGAACTAAATTGAAGAAAATTGACTACCAACATAATCAACCGCATGATTTTTGAATATTCCGTAATTCAGTTGGTAAATGACAAATAAAAATAAAATATTTTACAAAAAATTAACAGCAAATTAAAAAATATTAAGAAACTTATTGCATATATATATATATATATAATTATAATAAATCATTGCTAATTTGAAACACAACTTTCTTGTTAGGTAATGATTTATTTTGAATATTCTCAAGTATGCGTAGTACATCGATCTATTGACTTCATTTTGGTGATTTAGATTATGCAAGTGATTTTTTTTTTATAAATTACAGCAATGTCTCTTCAAGTTTGTATAATTACAAATATTATTTAATTATTTGAAAAATTACAAGTATAACCTCAAATGAAAAATAATTATGTAGTCCCTAGACGGTAATGTGAAAAATTACTACTTTATTCTTATTATTTTTTTAAAAAATATTTAAAAAATATAAAAAAAATCTAAGGGTAGAAAAGTAAATAACCTATAGAGCATATTCATATAAAATAATTTAATTTTTAAAATATATAAAATTATAATTTATAGTCCAAAAGGACCTTTCGGCCAAGTTTACAAAAAAATTGGACGGAAACCTAAGGGAGGCTAACAGAATGGGCTTGTTGTTAGATGGATATTAAAATTAGGGGGTATTTATAATTTTTCAAACTACAAATAGATACTTTTTATTATGTCAAACCTTAGGAGAGGTGACTGTAATATACCCTATTTGTTTTGTAGAATATGTATCTAGCATATTTGATGTATTTTGCTATAATTTATAATTGTTTTAGATCTTTTGTGTTGAGTAAAAATGTCAAGCACCACCTACCCATAAAAAGAAATGAAAAAGAGAGAGACAGAGAGAGAAACCGGTCGGGTCTTCTCCGCCCGTAACTCAAGGTCTAATACGAACTTTAAATTTAAAGGGGAATTAAATAAAGTTTGGTTCATCGTAAAAATTTAGAAATCGCCTATTAATATTATCCATTATTTATGTGTGATATAATTGTAAACTTGCATAACGTATTAATATAAAGGGTATAATTACGTCAAACACCCTATATAAGTACTTCCTTCCCTTTATAAAATTACATGTATTGTCTTTAAGGGGATGTTATGAGAATGTAACTTGGGTTATTTATGTAAATTTTTCTATTAAATAGGGTGTGCACTTGTAGTTACAACTACAATGTTAGGGATGTATTAATAATTTTGTAAATAAATAGAGCGTGTTTGTATAATTGGACCGAACATCAGGGGATGTCTATGTAATTTAACTTAATAGAAATATGCTCGCAACAAAAAATATTTATTGTGTCATGTTTGTATGAACATACAACACTTATACATTTACTGTATTGCTAATGGATTGGTTGAAAAAACCAGGACATTATTTAAGCTCAAAGCATTTGGTTAAGTTGCCCCTTGAACCACTTGCCAATTTGAGGAAGTTATTGGCCATTCGTAGACATCCATATTAGCTCGAACTTCTCATGTCTCAACCTGATGAATGCTTCAGCATCGACATCAATGTTTCCCGTATAGCTTCCCACATTATCGTCCTTCGTTTGGCTCCAGGAGTTCTGCACCATTCTTCCCATGATCTCATTATTATGAGGCCTCAACGCTTCAACCTCACGAGGTTTAGCACGATTCATATTTGGAACCTTTATGTGAAGTAGTGTACGGGGCATATGCTCGAGTTCATAAAGCTCATAGGCGTCCCGTTGCCTATGTCGTTGATGTCCATGATTGCCTTCCTTCATTTGGCTCCAAGAGTTCTGCACCGTTCTTCCTGTCTCATAATAACGAGGCTTGAATGTTTCATCTTCGTAAGGTTTAGCACGACCAATACTTGGAACCTTCGTTTGAAGTATACGTGGCATGTGCTCGAGCTCATAAAGCTCGTAGGCGTCCCGTGCCCTAGGTCGTCGTTGACAATGACTGTCGTGGTTTTTCACGTTTCTTTTCCTCTCCATTCCTTTGTCTTTAATCGTAGTATTTGAAGACAAGTTGTTGAAATGAGTTATATGGTGTTTGTTGCACAGAAATGGCTGCACTTTGAGCTCAATTTATAAGAGTTGGAGTTGCCTATTTGGAATGATAAAGTGGAATCAGATTCCTCTTGCCATTGGTTGCATTTTCCAAGTATAGAAGGTCACAATATGATTCTTGGCCGGCAATTAACTGCAGGTTTTGGCCAACGTCCATCACTACCAGAAATATAATATTTAAGGGAATTCATCTAGTTCAGACCCGATTCTATTAAATTTCGACTAATTATATGACAAATATAATATATTCATTGGGTGATTAGTGTACAAGTCAGAAAAATGACCAATTACATAGCAAGTGTGATACACTTACTTTATAACTTGTTTGATTTTGCTAAATTTGGTCCAAACAAAAATTTTTCAATATTTAACTATGACCATTATCACGATTAAGAAAAAAAACATATAGTAAATAGTCATTGATCATAATCATGTAATGTTTATTAACCCTTCTTTTTACAAACATAGATAAAATACTTAGCCATGATCATGAATATTTTTGCTTTGGCTAAGAGCCACGGTGAATACATGCATTAATGTGATTCATAACTCAAATAAAGAAATACAATGAAGGGATTGTAGTATTCAGAGTCGGACAAAAATTATAATTCTTAAAAGAGAAATGTATCAATCATGCATTAATGTGATACCAATATATGATAAAAAATCTTAGGGGATTAAACCCGAAATTGATGTGATTGGAGAGTAAGTTGGGAATATGGAGGAACGTGAAACTTTTCGGCGTGAAAACTTGCCAACGTTGTAATTAGGCGACTGCCAATTGTGTCGGGAACAAGAATCTAGCTAAGTGTAGGCCAAATTAGGCACAACTCCAATTAATTAATTAATTAGGTTTAATTGCAAGCTTTAAAACTGCATATTTGGCATTAAATTATGAGGTTTAAGTGTGTTGCAAAATGCTTTACGATTTCTCTCAATGGGTTCATCATAGAAAGTGGGATAAAAATATTTATTTTGGGAGTTTTTGCAAAACATTAAAAAAAGAAAAGAAAAAGGCAACAGAGAATTATTGTTGGTTTTCCAACTTTTGCTTTTAGAACTCTAATATTTAGTAAAGAAAACATTCGACGATTAAGCACCACTGTTATAATAACGGCTCAATCCAAACTGCCGGTATGAAAATTGAAGTATATACAAAACCCTTTGAAATTAAAATCCATGGTAAAAAAAGGGTTTGATGCAATTTACCTTGTGATATTGTAAATGAGCAAATTACATCCTTATAAAAAAAATAATATCATTCTATCTCCTTGTATTTTCTACGATCAAGCAATTTACCTCCCTTCGTATTAGAAAACACGGGGGAAGAAGGGGGAGTAAATTGCTGCATTTTAAAAAATAGAGGAATATAAATTATTATTTTTTTTTTATATAAATTAATTTGCTCATTTGTAATAATCATAAGAATTGCTTGTATTTTTCGGGTAAGAAAATGCATCTTAATATTTTGGAAAAGAAGCGTGTAACCTTCTCGCCTTGTGTTCTTAAATCATGCAATTCAGAGTTAGTTTTTATTTTTGGCCTGCTTAATTTTATTTTCTCTTTATTTACTAACTATACATAAAACCCCAAATTTTGAATTAGCAGCACCTATTTAATTTTTTTTTTTTTCCTAACTCACACTAGAAAATGAAATGTCTTGAGACTAGAACGAAAACAAAACTAAGTGCTAATTAAATATTTGAATTCTTATAGTTAATAAATTATGACAAAATAGATTAATCTTCTGGCTGACTAATTTTTCTGTTCAGAATGCAAACATCATCACAGCAACAGTACATTGATTGACAATACAACTCACTCAATAACACGTATATAATTAACAATAACAGTGCACTGAAGTACATTGATTGCCACGCAACCACACACTGCCGTCATTTGGATACCCACATCAGTACACTTTTTCCGCATCTGCCCAAATCTACAGTCATATTCATCATTACCCATTACCCATTTTCTACTTACAAATATTCATCATATTCACTAAACATTTCTTTGATTCTCGTTACTCTCTATCACATATATATAATATTACCATACAGAAGAATTACAACAAGTATGATGCTCAATATATTATTAACATGATTTTGATCTAAAATTTGGAAATTGCATTTTAATATCATACATCCATTGCTAATTAACGTGATTTATGTATAATATAATCATGAACATGCAAAATACATTAATAGAAATATATGCAATTTATATGTCAACTTTGAGAGCAGGTAGTTGTACGTAATTTACCTTATATTATTTTCCCATTTACTTTAACATGGTTATATGTGTTAAAAACCTCACAAAACATCAATGATTGGCAGAGTATGAAGAATAAAACAGGGAGAGAACTCTGTTTCATTGCTGTGAAAAATATCAGACTGAAAGTTGCTACAAATGAGCTTCGAACTTGCGTTAAATACAAAGACCTCAACTAACGTGAAACCGTCTGTAACAACCTAACCAATTCAGCTATGACGTGGACCAATCAACCACAGAATAAATAATGTGTACGCCAACACAGCAAATACAACACTAAATAAAAAAAAACGTGTAACAAAGAACACGTTTCTACCCACCATCAAACAGAGAGTAACCAACAACTTCATCCTCTTCTTTGCTGGATTCTGTATCAGCAATGCAAGTAGCAGCAACAGACACCGGAGAAGATGACCTCAAGGATGTAGCATTCTCAACAGTATGAACATACAACACTTATACATTTGCGATATTGCTAATGGATTGGTTGAAAAAACAAGGACATTATTTAAGCTCGAAGCATTTATATATTAGCTTGCCGTTGAACCACTTGATAATTTGAGGAAGCTAGAAGCCATTCATAGATATCCATCTGCTTTGCTCAAACTTCTCACGTTGCAACCTGATGAACACTTCAGCCTTGCAGTCGATGTTTTCCTCATAGCTTCCCCCACCGCCGTCCTTCGTTTGGCTCCAAGCATTCTGCACCGTTCTTCCCATCTCATAATAATGAGGCCTCAACATTTCAGCCTTACGAGATTTAGCACGATCAATAATTGGAACCTTCGTCTGAAGTGTACGTGGCATGTGCTCGAGTTCATAAAGCTCGTAGGCATCCAGTGGCCTATGTCGTTGTTGTCCATGATTGTCGTGTTTTTTCACGTTTCTTTTCCACTCCATCTCTCTTTCCTGAATGGTAAAGCTTGTAGTGAAGTTGTTGAAATGAGATATCTGGGATTTGTTGCACGAAAATGGTTGATATTGGAGCTTGATTTATAAGAGCTGGAGTTGCCTATTGGGAGTAAAAAAGTGGAATCAGATTCCTCTTGCCTTTGGTTACATTCTCCAAATAAAAAAGGTCACATGATTCTCGGCCGGGAAATTACTGCAGACTTTAGTTGTTGTAATTCCTGTTACATCTTCTATTTTGTTTCATGTATAATGTATATGAAATGCAACATAAATATGCATATAAATTGCAACAGAAAATCCAATCCGACCATATTCGACCCTACTTCTGTATTACACAATGGTATTCCGTCCAGTTTTTTAATTAGAACTAGCAGAATAATGGCACACTTCATGTAAGTGCTTAAATTTATACTACATAAAATTTAAAATATTTATGTATTTTTATGTGATATGATTTTTTCATTATTAAAATAGTTTTCTGATTAATTATATAAAAACCATGGTTAAAGATTTCCTTTGTCTTTTTAAGGATAAATGCATTTATAACTCAAATTAGATTCAATAAAGTTGAGATCAATTGGACCACAAAAATTAGAATGAATTGCCATATTTCACCAGAGCATGTGATTGGTGGCTAATTCTCAAAAGGATGTTTGTTGGTCGCACGTTGTAATCATATCATGTGTGATAAAAGATTTTTACCATCTTTAGTTTATTAAATGCAGAAGTGATGTGATTGGACAACAAGCTTGAAATTTGATGGAGTAATTAAAAACGTGAAATTTTGTCGGAAACAAGAATCTAGATAAGCAACTAAATATATATATACCTATATTTGGTAATTAGGCACGTGTCTGATTAGGACTTTAGTTTCACGCTTTAAAACTGTACCTTTGGCATTAAATTATGAGGTTTAAGTATGCTGCAAAATGCTCTACAATATTCCAATGATAAGTGCTGTAGAGGCTTAACTCGGTTAATTATAGAAAGTGAGATTAAATATGTATGTTGGGAGTTCTTGCAAACATTAAAATAAATAAAAAACTTAAAAGAGGATTCTTTGATTTTTTGCATCCTTTGCTTTTAGCACTCTAATATTTTGTAGAAAACATTGGAAAGTTGAAAGCAGCCTCCACCATGCTTTTCTCTTGAGAATTTTTATTTTTTTATAATTATAGTGAATTTTAATTGGACAACTAAGCTCCACTGTTGTAATAACGGCCTGAGTCCAAAAATTACAGGATTAAATATATCAATTCTTAAGTTATAATAAAATCGTAGTTTAATTAGGTTAAGTACAAGTTATATATAATTTTTTAGTTAAAATAATTAAAATTATCAAAATTTTTAAAGTTATAGGACTATACTGTAAAAACCATTCGCACAAAACTCAAATTGCTACTCTAAAAAATTACTTAACTAAAATTACATTTATGTGTCGAACCAAAATTAGAAACAGATCCACTTATAGGACCAAAAATGCAATTTACCCTATTTTGATTGTATTGATTAATGGAGAGAGCAGCTGTCGTTATCAATTGGACGAAAATCCCTTAATGATTCTCAAGTTGAAAAAAAAAAAAACACATATAGGACTAAATGTGCGAATTAGTCCGAGTGTGGGACAAAATTGAAAACAGGTCCACTCATGGGACCAAAAATATAATTTACCCAAACTTGTATTATGACATATTTTCAGTTGGCCATGACAACAATTTTTGTTGGCTATATTAGTAAATTCAATGTGATGAGTTATAATGATTTTTACATTAGGAGGAGTAACTTTATATTATAGATAACCAGAGAAATTGATAATTAATTAAGCAAAATATAAGTTTGCCATAATAATTATTTACTAGTTGAACCAGAGATTACATATATATATATATACATGATATTGATTTATATAATTAAGTAATATCTGTCTCTAACTAATTAATATTGCACACAACTTTCAAGAGAGAAGAAATAACATTTAATTAGGTAATACTTAATTGATAACATCAAAGATATGGGACGGTATAAGCGAGGTCCAAAAATTACTCATTTGCTGTTCTTCTGTAATATTTATTACTTGCAAATATTCATCATATATATTCATTATTCCTAGCTTGTGGTTGATTCTACTCTATCACATATAATACTACAAAAATATATTATTAACAAAATTTTGATCTTTAAAAACTTAGATATATATCGCATTTTAATATACCATCCATTGCTAGCGTGATTTATGTATAATATGATCATGAACTTGCATAATGCTTTAGTAGAAATATACACACAATAAAATATTATTGACGATATATATGTCAAACTTTAGAGGAGGTGACTATAATATTGTTATCAACTTACATAATGCATTGCTAAAAACTAAAATTTATACACACCACAAAATACATTTATTTCAACATAAATTGTTCGAACATATGTACAACACTTTGAATTACACACATTGACGATATCGCCAACTGATTTGATTGAAAAAACAAAGATAGTATTTCAGCTCTAAGCATTGTAATCAGTTTGCCCCTTGAATAATTTGAGAAAGCTAGCAGCCATTCATAGACATCCAATTGCTTAGCTCAAACTTCTCATGTTCCAACTTGATGAACGCTTCTGCAGCGTAATTGATGTTTTCCTTGTGGCTTTCCCCACTTCCGTCCTTCCTTTGGCTCCAGGACTTCTGCACCGTTTGAGGCCTGAACGCTTCATATTGATCACGAGGTTTAGCACGATCATTACTTGGAACATTTACCTGAGGTAGTGTACGTGGCATGTGCTCGAGTTCATAAAGCTGGTAGGCGTCCCGTGGCCTATGTCGTTGTTGTCCATGATTGCCGTCCTTCGTTTGGCTCCAAGAGTCCTGCACCTTTCTTCCAGGCTCATAATGAGGTCGGGACGTTGCATCCTCACGAGTTTTAGCACGATCAATACTTGGAACCTTCGTCTTAAGCGTATATGGCATGTGCTCGAGTTCATAAAGCTCGTAGGTATCCAGTGGCCTATGTCGTCGTTGTCCAAGTCTGTCTTCGTTTTTCGGGTTTCTTTTCCTCTCCATATCTCTGTCTTCAGTCGTAAATTTGCTGTCTGGGGTTTGTTGCACAAAAATGATTGATCTTGGAGCTCGATTTATAAGAGCTGGAGTTGCCTATTGGAATGATAAAGCGGAATCAGATTCTTGTTGCCATTGGTTACATTTTCCAAGTAAAAGGTCGCATGATTCTCGGCCGGCAAATTACTGCAGACTTTCCATCAACCTTTTCAATTACTTGGGACACTTGTTTTCTATATTTAATTATGTGAAGGTTCTTTTTGTATGCCAACGATTTTCTATATCACCTTCGTATTATGTGTATCACGCAATATGTGTACGATATGGATCTTAAATCTTTAATTAGAACTAACAGCGGCGGAATACTCGATCTGAGTATTTAATTAATTTTATTTTAAAATTTAAAATGTTTATGAATTTTTTGTGCTGGAATCTTTTCATTGTTAAAATTCTCTTTTGATTAATTATAGAAAATTCATGGTTAAAGAAGTTTGAATGATGAAACTAAAGAAAAGGAAGGGAGATAATTAATTATAAGGGAAAAATTGCAATTTTTGTCTTATAATAATTTAGAGATGGTGATAATTTTGGACTTGAACAAATTAAATTTTGTAATTTAGTCTTATAATTTTAAAATTTTAAAAAAAATTTATAACGTCTAGGGAGAAAGTCTCAATTTAAAAGTCATATGTTCAGCACTTGTATTTTTTCAACAAAAAAAAACTAAAATTGTCAATTTTTTAAATCACGGGAATAAATTGCAAAAATTTATTTGTGCAAGATCAAATCGGCCACTCCCTAAGTTATATGATGAGAATTTCAATTTTCTTGGATTTTTAGACCATTTGTTCAGCATTGCCCTCCATACACCCTATGCTGGGGGATGTTGATCTACGATTTTTGAAAATTATATTTTATTGCTCTATTTTTTTTTTTTAAACTATGGACTTTATTCATTTATTTTCTCCAAGAGGAGTAATAAAATAGGTAAAAGTTTTAGTAAATAACAATATTTTTATAGTCTACTGTTCAATGCTACCCTCATCAGATCCCTTCTTGTGGGCATATTGATTTGCAACTTCTGAAAATATGTTTTTAATTTATTTTCTCTAGAAAGAGTGAAAGTAGTTGAGTTCTCAACAAAAATATATAATTTTTTTTAATCTATTTGTTCAGCACCGCTCTCAGCACACCCCATACTAGGAGCTTGTTGATGGATGATGCTTGAAAATTATATTTTTATGGCTCTAACTTTTTAAAATACGAGTTTTATTCATTTATTTTCTTCAAGATGCGTAAAAAAAAAAATGAGTTTCTAATTAATAAAGACTAATATTTTTATAGTCTACTTGTTCAGCATACCCCTTGCCAAATCCCATGTTCAAGGTATGTTGATTTGCAGGGCTAGAAAAATATATTTGTAAGGCTCTAATTTTTCAATTATAGAAATTATTGATTTATTTTCTTTATGAGGCATAGTGGAATTTGAGCAAAAAATATAAGTTTTTTTTATAGAAAAATTGCAATTTCATCCTATAATTTAAGAATGTGACAATTTTAGTCCTATACAATTTTATTTTTGTAATGTATTCCCATAATTTTAAAAATTTGATAATTTTGGTCACATCTGGCTGGAGAGCCCCAATTGTAAAGATCATATATGTGAAAATTTTGATTTATTATATATTTTCTAATTCTCAAAACGGTACATGTCAATTACTCTGTGATGTCATTGTGTTATAGAAAATTCCACGCGTTTTGCGAGTTAAATGCAGAAGTAATGTGAGACCGACAATTGTGTCGGGAACAAGAATCTACCTATGTATAACGAATTAGGCACAACTCCAATTAATTAATTAGGTCCCATTGCAAGTTTTAAAACTGTGTTTTTGGCATTAAACTATGAAGTTTAAGTCTGGTGCAAAATGCTTTACGATTTCTCAGAAAAGTCATCATATGCTAAAGAAGCTTAATTAGGTTGCAAGCAACGGAATGACTTTATTGAACGAAACCACAAAAAGAGTCGAGTAAAAATAGACAACACAATATAATTCAAGCCCATCATCAACGCAATGATGAACGACAAGCCCGCTATATAAGCTCTATCAGGAGAAAGCGAAAGAATGGATGGAAAGAAGAAAAATAGAGACTTGTTTTGAATTTTTGTGTAAATCGCACTCAGATCAATAAAAGTTTAGTCGATCTAATTTTTGCATCATCAATGATCTTTTTGTTATCTAAAATCTGATGGGATTCGAATACATGACCTCTAATTTATTCATAAGACGTCACTCGTAAACATAAGGCTAACATGTTATAATTGATATTTATTATTGTTTAGACGTATACTACGACTAGAATGTTTATACTTGTCAATTGGTCTAACCAAGCATGATGTAAAAGTAGCATACGAATACATATATTCATCAATTAATCTAAAGTAAAATACGACTCGTTAGAATCATTAGTGTCAAAAATATTGTGTCGGACTTAAGAAATTTCGACACATTGTATGGATGCAGAAGAGAAGTATTAATGATTTTTTACTTACAGAAATTCGATTAGTTAATAAAAATAATATTCAACATTATAAAGCAAGTTTTCATATTATGAAGTTTTGAATTTGGAAAGTGAAGCGAAGAAGTGTTAATTAGGGCTGCAGGCTACAATTCTCCTTTCAAAGTTTTAAACTTTTAAAACTCTTATAAAATTATGTCTTTTCAGATTTTTTTAGTTTAATTTATTGAAACCACTAATCAAGTTTAATTAATGCAGTATTAAAAGATCTTCAGGACTTTTACATTTATATAATTTTTAAGGGTAAATTACATTAAACTCCGTGAAATTTAGCACAGTTATGTATACATTTTTGTTGTTTGGGAAATTACATCCCTTCCTGAATTTAACTTTTATTTGATAACAAGTCCATTCTATTAGCATTGGATAGGTTTTCATTCAATTTTTGTAGTGAACTGATCAAAATATTATTTAATTTATAAATCATAATTTTATATATATTTTTAAAATTTTTTAAAATATTTTTATGGACTAATATGCTCCATCGATCGATTATTTATTTTACCCATCCTCAATTATTTGTTATACTTTTTTCGAACATTTTCTTAAAAAAAATATTATTAAGCGTAGAGTATTAATCGTCCACATCACAGTCTATGACTACACAATTATTTTTATTTAAAAACAGTATTTATAATTTTTAAACAATGAGAAAATATTTATAATAGGATGGTTGGGGACGACAATAGGGTGGTTTTAGAAGTTAAAGAAATGAGGAACCATTATATCAATACCGTAATTTTATGAAGAGTGATTTAGAAAATTATATAATTTGGTCGAAAATTAATGTCGAAAATCCGTTTGAGGGACTTATATTTGGCGGTTCTTGTGCAATATTTAAAATGGCACTTTTCATCTCGAAATTTAGAGCCTTTTCATTTTTTGTCTTGTTAATTAGTTATGAAATTCTTACTTTTGATCCCGTAATTTTTAAAAAATAGCATTTTTGGTCTCATAACACATTTCGTTAAATATTTTAAAGGAAAATAGCTCGTGGTCATTAGAGTCTTTACACTTTTGGTCCTCATATATTACTAGATTCTCACTTTTGGTGTAATAACTTTTAAAAAGTAAAATTTTTGGTCCCATACACTTAACGGTCACATAGTTTTTTCCATTAAATATTTAAAGGAAATGTCTCATGGGACCAAAAGTACTATTATTTTTATAATTATGAGATCAAAAGTGAGAATTTCTAACCAATAAAATTAAAAGTAAAACAACCCTAAATTACATTTAGAAAACTATTATTTCACCTATCACCTGCAAATATTCATCATTTCCACTAAAATTTTTTAGCTAGTGGTCGAATTCTCTTGGCTCCATCGCATATAACAGTGTACAGCACATATTGCCAACACATTTCGATCACAAGAAGTTGGAAATCGCATTTTAGTATATATTTTCCATCACTCACATAATTCCTTCATAATAAAATCATGAAATAATAAACACTGAAAAAACAAAAAGCTTCATAGCGAAGGACTTTTCGACACTATTTCTGATGGCTTGACAAAAATTTACAAGTTCCAATGGATTTTCCGAAGGTTAAACAGTGAGAAAATACGCAGGAGATTTTCCAACGGAAAATCTATCAGAAAATTTTTATTTATTTTTTAAAATAGTATTTCTATATTATATTATTGATATTCCCTTATTAAATAATTTTTTTTGTTAAATGTAAAAATAAACAAAAATAATCTTAACAAAAATCAATTACTATTAGTAAATTAAAAATGTCATTGTTACAAATTTTATTTAATAAAAAATATAAAAATAACATAAAATTCTAATCTAATGCCTCTATGTCCTGATTGTCAATGGGAGGGTGAGTCATAGCATCCCCGGCTTGCGGCGGTAACAAGGCAAGCTCCTCCGTCAAGTTCTTGAATATCTCCTAATTAAAACCAATAAAAAAATAAAAATTAATTATCATTTTTTAAAATTTTTGTAAATTAAAAAAATATTTAATTTTTGTAAAATTATTGTGACAAAATTTCTACCTAATTCCTATATCCAAGATTTATTTGCTAAAATACTTGCTATTATGGTACAACGTTACTACGTTCATATAATAAATAATTTTTTATCATTGATAGTAAATTATATTTTTTGTCCCATAAGTGGACCTCTTTTTAATTTTGGTCCCATATTCTGGCCAATTCGCACATTGAACGTATGTGCCTTTTTTTTTTCAATTTGAGGACACAAGAGGGTTTTCTATCAAGATGCTAACGACAACTGTTTTTTCTGTCAGTGGACATGTTTTGTTATGTTTTGGAGCTGGAGCTATACATTTGGTTCCATTATTTTATTTTGTTATGTTCTCGAGTTGTAGCAGTACATTTGGCATTGTCTTTGTTATGTGTTGGAGCAGAATAATGGATTATGTTGTATTGTTGAACAAAACAAGGCATTGTTCCATCTTTAATGCAATTCCATTTATGAATAAAACATGGCATCTCCAGCTTAAATTTATGAAATTTCTGAATTTCATTTCAAGTTGTTGCAGTTTGCATTTCTAATTTTTAGGAACGAAATTTAGATATTATAAACATAACATCGCGTACAAAATTACATAATGCCGATTAGAAAATAGGATGTTAGAATACAAAATACAAATTACATATCCTACAATTAGCACCCTAATATTGCCGAATATGTGAAAAATTCGAGCATACTCCGAAAAAAAATTGAGGAAGATTCAACCAAAATAATACTTAAACAACACCATAAGCCAAGATACAACCAAAAAATAAACTAAAACAATTTGTGTTCGTTGCATCTGTGTAATATTTTCCTCCGTTCGATTTAATTTTCGAAGCAATCCGGATATGATAACATTTGCCCTTGCACACATCAACAGGTCTTCCTAAGTAAAAAAACCACACCCGCTTTTTTTTTCGTACATCCAAAAAACCTCCTACCTAGGTTGTCGTCGGTCCATGAGATTCTCAAAATCTCAATCCTTCCACAGTGATAAAAAACTTCTCTATTAGTAGCCATATTTTATAATTTGCAAGAGATAAATGAAGAAATCCAACTTAAATAGTAGGAAGAAGGTGTAATAGCTTTTCACACCAAATAGCTATATTTTCCCTCCACACTTAACAGCCTACCAGCCAATGATGGAAATAGCAAATGCCGTTAGCCTCTTGACGAAAAACCCTCTTGTTTCCTTAAATTGGAAAAAAAAAAGGCACATATAGGACTCAATGTGCGAATTGAGTAGAGTATGGGACCAAAATTGAAAAGAGATCCACTTATGGGACCAAAAATGCAATTGACCCTAAAATATATCATAAATAAGAGCAAAATATATAAATGACTATTTTACGTTAAAAATAAATTTTAATTTATTAGTTAAATATAATTTGAAAAGTTGAATAAGTTGAAGGACATTTTTTACTTTAGAAAAAATTGATGCAGTGGTGTCATTAATCGCCGTTTGTGAGTATGATACCTTTTCCTTTTTATATTAGTATAGAAGATTAATACAGATAGATGATATAGATATATAGATAAGAATAAAAATTTGAGTAGGGGTGGTTGAAAAATACATAAAGGATATATTTGATAAATTGAAGAATTGGTGTCGTGGATAAGTAACTGCTCTTTGTGAGTATATCAATGGATCTTTTTTTTATTAGTATAGCTATTATGTTTGTCTCCTTACAAGTACAAAAAATTACTAGAATATCTTTATAATAAACTAGTTGTACATAGCACACTTAATGTGCGTGCAAAAATATTTAAAATTTATAAATAATTAATATTCTTATTGATAAGTTGGTTATCAATTATGGGATAGTGATTGAAGAAAGTTTGAGAGGTATTCTAGTAAATTCATTAAAAACGTTGAGATTACTATTATGACCATATTTTATTGAAGGGAAGAAATTAGTTAAAGGGTCAAATTTGAATATTTAAAAGTTGATACAAAAACAGAGTTTTTTTTTTATAATAATAATAATTATCGCCGCATGTTGTTTCCGCGAGTCTATAAAAAGAATTTTATTGTGAGATCATAAAAGAAATATACATGAAAAGAACATAAATATAAACTGTAAAAATTGTGGAAAAATAAGGTGAGAGAGAAATGCGGAGCAGTGGATAGTTAAGAAAAAAATATAATTGTGAGATTATTAAAAAATATTAAAATTACTAATTTGACCAAATCTTTTTAAAGGGAAGAAAGTAAATTTGGACATTCAAAAATTAGTAGGACAAAAAATTTTCTTTTTTAATAGTATAGATCAACTAACACCACAATTATTTTCCTGGATTCTGATCTAAAATCCCAAATTTTCTCCTTAAAGGGTATCTAAAATTCCAATTTATATTTCAGAATTTTGAATTTCGTTTCTCATAATTTTTTCTGTTGTCGGGCCCATTTCACTTTTTCCAACAGAATTTCAGCCAGCCTAAATTTGTGAGAAAATCAATCCCAAAACTTTATGAACCGATGACCACGAATAGACCGTCCACAATTCGTCAGAATTTCTAACGGATTTTGCAAACGCATTTCCGACAGTCTAGTATATCAAGGCACAACTGTCTCAAAAAAACAAGTAATTCATTGGAAAAGCCATAAAAGATTTTCTGACGGATTTTACGACAAACTTTTATGGAAAATATTATGTGTCATATGTTTAACGAATTTTTTGATGATTATTTAATTTCCAGCAATTTTGTTAAGGGTATTGAGTTACGGCTTAATTTCCATCGAAAATTTTGTCAGGATCTGTAGAAAAATTCGTGGGAAATTGCTGTAGATGTTTTCTTTCCCTATATTTTTTATAGTGAAAATACATTAATTTCAACATTTTATGAACATACAATATTTTGAATAACACAGGTTGAGGATACCGCCAAATGAATTGATTCAAAAAACAATGACATTATTTAAGCCCTAAATTAACATTGTTTGCCCCTTAATCACTTGATATTTTGAGGAAGCTAGTAGCCATTCATGGATATCCATTTGCTTTGCTCAAACTTCTCACGTTTCAATCTGATGAACGTTTCAGCATCAACATCGATGTTTTCCTTATAGCTTCTGTCCTTGGTTGGGCTTCAAGTGTTGTGCACCGTTCTTCCCATCCCATAATAATGAGGCCTGATCAACATTTCATCCTCACGAGATTGAGCACGATCAATACTTGGAACCTTCGTCCGAAGCGTAAGTGGCATGTGCTCAAATTCACAAAGCTCGTAGGCATCCCGTGCCCCATGTCATTGTCGTCCATGACTGTCGTGGTTTTTCATGTTTCTTTTCCACTCCATGTCTCTTTTTTGAATAGTAAAGCTTGCAGCGAAGTTGTACAAATGAAGTATTTGTGGTTTGTTGCACGAAAATGATTGATCTTGGAGCTCGATTTATAAAAGTGGAGTTGGCCTATTGGGAGTGAAAAAGCGGAATCAGATTCCTCATGTTGCCTTTGGTTACATTTTCTAACTAAAAAAGATCACATGATTCTTGGACGAGAAATTATTATGGACTTGTTTCTATGTTTAATGAAAAGCTTATTTTTGTATGCGAATTATTTTTTATCCTACTTCAGTATTATACGATGGTATCACATCGACATATTTAAAGTATGCGTTTAGATTTTTTTAATTAGAAGCAGAAGCATGGCATTCTCAATGCATGTGTTTTTAAATTTATGTTTTGTAAAATTTAAATATTTTATGTATTTTTATGTGATAGAATTTTTTCATACTAAAATAGATTTTTGATTAATTATATTAAGACCACCACGCATTAATTTATGTGATTTGACAGTAAGCTTGAAATATGGTTGAGGAATTAAAAACGTGAAAAGTTCTCAGAGCTTGAAGACGTGCCAAAAAGAAAAAGAAAACGTGCCACTTTTGTTTTGCCTGGTTTCGAACAATAAACATGCGATTTTGTTACCACCAATTGTCTGTCGGGAAAAAGAATCTTGTTAAGTAATTAGCCACAACTCTTTAAAACTGTATATTTGGCATTAAATTATGAGGTGTAAGTCTGTTACAAACTGCTTTACGGCTTCTCAATCATGAGTCATCATTTGTTAAAAATTCTCGTAAACATTAAAAAAAACAAAAAGAAATAAAGGTAAAAGAGGGTTCTTGGTTTTTAAACTTTTGCTTTTAGAACTACAATATTCTTGGTTAAACATTGTTTTAATTATTAGTGAATTTTAATTGGACAATTAAGCACCACTATTGTAATAACTGCTGAATCCAAACTGTTTCCTGTGAAATTGAAATAGATACGAAATTCTTTTTATTTAAAATAAAAGGTAAAAAGGGCGTTTTGATATTTTAAAAATGAAGCATTTAACACGATCTTACGTCTTGTTGTGTTCTTAAATCATGTAATATGTATCTGTTTTTAATTTGACATGCATATTATTTATCTTGTCTTCATTTAATATCAATACCGTATATTAACAAAGACATTATTTCAGCCGAAGACATTAAAACTAACAATGATGGCACACTCATTATTTACATTTAAATAATATATATGTATAAAATTTAAAATGTTTATGTTTTTTTTTTAATTTGATAAAAAATCTTCTCATTATCAAAATTAGTTTTTTGGTTTAATTATTTATGTGGCACACTCAATGTGATTAATTATCAAAATGTTTATGTTTGTGTTAAAGAAGTTTGAATGATGAAACTGGAGGAAGTAAGACAATTAGTTATATGTATATATGGAGAAAAATATCAAGACAAAGCACAACAAAATATAGGAGAAGAAAAAAATATGACAAAATTTTCATTGCCATTAATTTTTCCTTTTGGATAATTTAGATCAGCAAATTCATTAAATTTTGACTAACAAAAAATTATATTTGTTAAATGGAAGCAAACCTCATGGTACTGAATGTAACTTTTAAAACAACATGATTTATGTGTAGTTACACCAAATCTTAAGAGAGTGAAGTGTAATTATCTCATTAATTCTAAACTCTTCATGCTTCATAATTAATTTAACTGTATATCTTAACTCTCAAAATGATACGTATGAATCACAGGTTAATGTGACATATAAAAAATTCCATGCCTTCTGCGAGTTGAGGTTTAAATCTGTCGCAAAATGCTCTACGATTTCTCAATCATAAGACCATCATATGATAAAGAGAACTCGATCGGTTAACTATAGAAAGTGGGATAAAATATGTATTTTATAATAAGGGCTGAATTTCTTGGAAAAATTGAAATAGATATGAAGCCCCTTTAAATTACAATAAAAAATGTGAAAAAAATACATCTTAGTTTTTAAAAAGAAACATGTAATCCCTTGTTTGTCTTATTGTGTTCTTCGATCAATTAGTTTTCACATTTTGGTTTGTATATTAATTTTTTTAATTTTATTTACAAACACAACAGAGCAAATGGGGTGGTTTAAATACTTCTTTTTCAAAATATTAAGGTGTCTTTTGAATTCTTTTTATATCTCCAAGAGGTTTTTTGCACATTTATATTTTCACTAGGAGTTAATTTGGATTTAACCCATCATAATAGTAAAACATCCTAGTTCTAAAATTTATATATATCTAATATTGATAGTATAGATGTTACCATTGGATAGTCAGTAATTACATAAAGCGACAACTTTGTTTATATAACAACAATGTTATATATATATATATATAAATATATATATATACACAACCCTTTTATTATGAATTATTAGTAATGACAACTTTTACATAGTATGTTCACTATAAAATTATGAAAAGTATTGTTATGACAAACAAAAATTTCTTGTGATCGCTATATCAATAAGAATTAATATATATATATATATATCGTCACTTAATTTTTTTAACATAAAAGATATATATATATATATATATATATATATTAGTTAAAAGATAAGCTACAGAGAGTTTGATGGATTCCTACATACATATTTACAAAATGTTTTCTTCATTTGTAATGCCTATGTTGTATCAATCATAGTTTTCTACTTATTTCTATGTAATAACATATCTGAAAACATATATTCTTATAAGTAAGGAAAAAAATTATAATTTTAGTCCTGTAACTTAAAGAAAATGACAATTTTGGTCCTGTACTTATTGATTTTTTTTCGTAAATTAGTCCTGTAACTTCATAATTTTGGTAATTTTAGTCCGTTGGGTCGAAAAATTGTATGTGACTTGCACATAACTCCAGTTAAATTGCAATTTTAGTCCTGTAAATCAATTCATATAGGACCAAAATACTATCTCCCCTAAGTTAAAAGACTAAAAATGCCAACGCTGCATAAGTTACAGGACTAAAATTACAATTTAATTGGATCATGTGCAAGTCACATGCAATTTGGCCGAAAAAGGATTATATAATTGTTAAAATTTTAAAGTTACAAGACTAAATTACAAAAATTAATTTGTGCAGGACCAAACTGTAACCCCATAAATTACATGACTAAAATTATAAATTTTTTTCCCTACAAGTAATGGTCATTAGTTCATGTGTAGTTTTCGTACCATTACTGTCTATATTATTTTTGGTTCGTGTAATAATTACTTCGTGACTTCTAGCTTTCTACCTTATAAAGTCTAATCATCTTTTAGTCATGTCTAATACAAATATGGAATTGCTTGCAAGATTCTAATTAAGAAGACATACGTATGAGGTAACCGATTTACATAAATTCTTTCACCACATAATTTTTACACAAATTCAATATATTTACTATACTCAAACTATCAAATAAGCTTGTATTATGTCATTTATGCAATTGGATGGCAATTTTTTTTGTTGGCTATACTAAATCCAGTGTGATGATATATAATAATTTTGATATAGTCTTTAATATTAGGAATGAATTTTATATTAAATAACCACTAATCATCTTATTTCATTTATTTAAATCAATATATCCATATACAATGTTTAATTATGGATCACATGTTGACAACATCAAAATTATATAATATTTATTTGCTTGCGCTTCAACCAACCAGATGTATGTCATGCATCTCAGCAATTAAGCCAGTTTATGCAACACCCCAACATTGGGATCCAGCCATTTATCTTGTCTGATATTTAAAGGGAACACCTTATATATAGAGGGTTCTTCTTTCCTGCACGAGGCAATCTACACTCAACTCCATATTGTGATGCAGACTAGGCCGCATGTTGACACAAGAAGGTCCTTGACTAGCTATTCCATCTTCTTGGGTCAGCCTTGATCTATTGAAAGACTAAAAAGCAAAACACGGTCTTCAAATCAACGGCAAAGGCAGAATACAAAAGCATAGGTCCACAACCTGTGAACTTACCTGAACTCACAACTTGCCTAAGGATTCCAGGTCCAAATTCCCACACCTATTCCCTTCCTCTATGACAACCAAGCCTGCCCTGTCCACTTGTTAGGCAATTATAGGCGGGTGAGTTACGTTTGTTAGTTTCTGGAAGTTAAATTTGCTAGCAGCAGTTAGAATGAAGAGTGGGTGTTGTTCCAGCTCAATCAATGGAGCTGGCTATAGAAATTAAATGTAATCAGTTATTTTTGTACTTGTTGAAATTGCAGCACAAAGTGCTTGGGAATAAACAAACAATGGCAGTGCAGTATTCCTTCCATATATTCAAGTTCTTTGCAATTGTTCAAAAATATATGTATCATATAATCTTCTCTGATAATTAAAAAGAAGAGTAAATTGTTGGTAATTAGCCACGAATTTAGTAAGAAATAAGAATTTTAATTTTTTTTGTTTAAAAATTGATATTAGAAGCGAAATACTTCCTTCTATAATGAGAAAGGAGTTTTGATGTTGCAAAAAAGTCCATAACAGGTACGTATCAAAGTGACATTATTTACAAAACTTGGATACCAAAATGAATTTTACCTATACCAAAGGTGTACACACAGTAAAATTCATTTATTTCGACATTGGTTTTATGAACATACAATACTTTTTGTATAACACACATTTACTATACCGCCAGTGGCTTGATTGAAAAAACAAAGACATGCATGCATTATTTCAGCTCTAAGCTAGAGTTGATAATTTGAGGAAGCTAGCAGCCATTCATAGACATCCATTTGCTTAGCTCGAACTTCTCATGTTCCAACCTGATGAACGCTTCTGCCTCACAATCGATGTTATCCTTATAGCTTTCCCGTCCATTCTGATCACCAGGTCTAGCACGATCAGTACTTGGAACCTTTGCGTGATGTAGTGTACGCGGCATGTGCTCGAGTTCATAAAGCTCGTAGGCGTCATGTGGCCTATGTCGTTGTCCGTGATGTCCATGATTGCCGTCCTTTGTTTGGCTCCAAGAGTTCTGCACTGTTCTTCCGGTCTCATCCTCACGAGGTTTAGAACGATCGATATTTGGAACCTTCATTTGAAGTGTACGTGGCATGTGCTCGAGTTCATAAAGCTCGTAGGCGTCCAGTGGCCTATGTCGTCGTTGTCCATGACTGCCGTGGTTTTTCACGTTTCTTTTCCTCTCCATTTCTGGGTCTTGAATCGTAAATGCTTGTAGCAAAGTTGAAGGGATGAGATATCTGGGATTTGTTGCAAAGAAATGATTGATCTTGGAGCTCAATTTATAAGAGCCGGAGTTGCCTACTTGGAATGATAAACCGGAATCAGATTCCTCTTGCCATTGGTTACATTTTCCTGGTAAAAGGTCGCATGATTCTCGACCGGGAAATTGCTGCATACTTCCATCAACCTTTTTAATTACTTGGGGGACTTGTTTCCTATATTTAATTATGTGAAGGTTCTTTTAGCATGCCACCGATTTTCTATCTCGACTTAAATATATTTTTGATTACCTAATTTTGGTATTTAATATTTTTATTTTTTATCTTTCTAAGATTGAAAATACTCTTATCACTTTTTATCATTTCACGATTTTAATCCTAATTAAGGGGGAGGAATTTTGCAAAAGTACCATGTGCATCTAGTAATTTCAACGTTTTTATCTTTTATCTTTTTTGAGGTTGCAAAAGAGTCATGTAATTTTTTATATTTCGCAATTTTGAGCTTTTTTGTGTCAAATTTTGCAAAAATTGCTGGAATAAATCATGTGACATGTGATTTCTTTCCTTTAAATTTTTCGTCCTTGTCGGCTAAAGTGAACCAATCAGAATAAAAATTTCAATTTAAATAAACCATGTGAAGCGCACATGATTTATTCCGACGACTTTTGCAAAATCCAACACCAAAAGGACTAAAGTTGTGAAATGTCAAAAAGTTACCGGACTTTTTTATAATTCAAAAAAGATAAAAATAAAAATATCAAAGTGCCAAAATTACAAGACAAAAAATGTATTTAAGCCTTTCTATCTCACCTTCATAATTATACGTATCACCTCAACGTGTGTGTTTGGTATGTATTTTAATTTTTCAATTAGAATTAATAGGCGTGACATGCTTGATTTGTGTGCTTAAATATATTTAATTATGTAAAATTTAACATGTTTATGCATTTTAATGCGATAGAACCTTTTCATTATAAAATAAAATTTTGATTAATTATATAAAAAATGGAGAGGAAAGGCAAAACAAAATATAGGAGAGCGAAAAAAAAATGACAAAAAATCATTTTTTCCTTTTAGATGGAGTTAATTTAAGTAATTGACTAAATGTACACAAAAATAGTTATTTTAAGCCACTTGCACTCAATAAAATAGTACAAATTAACTTAATTATGTATTTTAGTTCTCTAAAAAAATGTGTTAATCACACATTAATGCGTTGTCAATGAGGTCTAGTATAGTTGGAGAAGTTGAGGTCTCATGATCTTAGAGGTCATGCTTTCAAACCACACGTTGCGCGTAGGATGTTGTTTCTACTAATGAATAATAGGTGTTGGTTAGATTAAGTATATTTAATATTATTGATCAGAGTATGATTATTCAAACGATCGTTGATAGATGTTGATTCTAATGATTTTTAGTAGATGTTGGTGTAGAACAAAAATAATTGTAATCGATTTATTCCATATAAGAACAGTTCAAAAAAATTTGTTTCTACTTAAATAGTAGGTAGTGGATAGATTTAGTGTATTCAATATTATTGATCAGAGTATTATTATTATAATAATTTTTGTTAGATATTGGTATCCGATAAAAATAAGTGTAATCAATTTATTTTAATTAATAATAGTTAAAAGAATAATACGCGTTTTGCGAATTAAATGGAAAGGTAATGTGATTGGTTGAAATATGAAGTAAAAACATGAAACCTTTCGGCTTGAAAACATACCAACGTTGTTAGGCGACAGGCAATGCTGTCGGGAACAAGAATCTAGCTACCTAAATTAGCCCAATTAGGCATTAATTAATTAGGTTTAGTTGGAAGCTTTAGAACTTTATTTTTGGCATTAAATTATGAGTTTAAGACTGTTGCAAAATGCTTTACGATTTCCCAATCATAATAGTCGTCTTATGCTAAAGAAGCTCAGAACTGGGATAAACTATGTATTTTGAGAGTTCTTATAAAAGGAATAAAGTCAAAAGAGATTAATGCTTGGTTTTTCAAAATTTTGCTTTTACAACTGTAATATTTACTTGGAAAATTCTTGTCTTCATTTAAATATTATAAAAGCCCAAATATTCCGTCAGTACGTACTCAATTTTGTTTTCTGTTCAATCCCCAATAAAATAATTATGTGTGTTGAGACTAAGTCGAAAATCAGAAATTAAATGCGAGTGGAGATACTTGAGCTGTTATAGTTAGTAAATTGGGTAAAATTACATTGATGCCCCCCTGAAGTTAGGATTAAATATACAAAGATCTATTGTCTTCTGCAGAATTACGGGTACACTACATAAGATTGTAGTTTGTAATTACAAGTACACACTTATAGAGTGACAAAAATTTATGAACAACTCGAAAGGTACATTACACTAACAACCTCTTAATAGGTGTACTCTGTAATTTGGACAAAGTAAAAGTGTTTGTATAAATTAGGACAAATTAGATAATTTTCTGACAAGCATGACAATCAGTTGCAAATTGCACGAGCTAAGAGCAAAAGGTAGATGATCTGTTTCGAACTGTCAAGGTGCATTTTAGACCATTTTTTTCCATTCAAAAATGGGTACATTGGACCAAAGATTGAAAAACACCATAAAATGAGATAAAAAAGAATATTTTTTCCATTCAAAAATGAAACTTTCGTTAACTTTAACAATTTTGTTAAACTAAAATGCCAGAAAAAAATAATAATTTGAAAACTAAAATTGCAATTTTAAATTATTTAGATACAAAACTGAATAAGTGGTTCTGTTTTGATAACCAAAATTATATTTATCCCCCACGTTGTATTATCAATGTCAACTTTTACACAATAATTATTGGTGCAAAAATATGAAAAGGAATTCTTATGACAAAACAAAATTTCTTGTGATCACTATATAATATGTTAAGATTGTCGCTTGATTTCTTGTCGTTCAATATTTTCTTTATTGCTAATATATATAAGGAATAATTATATTGTCCTTTCTTGATATTTGATGTAATTACACGTACGCATAGATTCTTTATGGCTTGAAAAATCGCATTTGGTATCCCTGATATTTGCTTCAATTTAACAAAAAGATCCGTCCATTAATCAAAATTTACTGAACTTTTTTATATTAACCAAAAAACAGAATGAAAATAAATATTTACTCTCGATCGACTTATTATTAACTTATTGCAAGTGAAACAAATTTTTTATGACTAAAAACTCATCAGTCATTTTCTTTTCTAGAACAACTTTTCAAATATACTCGACTTCTATAAATTATCACTTTTTAGAACATACAAGTTCCACATGAATATTTCCATAGTCTAGTTTCATATTATTCCATGGTTACTAAAGCATATGATAAGAACATACGCAGTAGACTAGAATATTTATACTTGTCAATGGTCTAAGTTAACAAAGCATGATATAGTGCATATGTATATTCATCATTCTGAACTAAAATGCTATACGCAAAGCCCAACATAATAATCATTAGAGTGTCAAAAACATTGAATGGCTACTGTTTGTTTCCTAGGAATTTTCTCAACTGCTGTTCTTCACAACGGCACGGATGCTGAAGTGAAAATTTGAAATATTATTAAAATATTATTTTAATATTTTTAATTTACATAATTGAATGATTTCTAATTTAACAAATAACATGATAAAGACAAATTTTCATATTATGTTCAATTTGAATTATTATGTGTGTATGTTAAGTAAAATGAATATTTTTTTTAGATCTTCGACTCTCCGGGTTCTAATTCTCAAACCTCACACCTGGATGGCTCAGTCTAGTAATTGTCTTGGCCTATTCATTTGGCTCAGCCCACTTCAGTCACCAGGCCCACTCCTCGACCCAGTTTCTCTTTTTTTATATACCTCCTTCTTTAGCTGGTGGAAATCCCTAGCCCTAATTTGCCCGTCTCCTCGTCTCTTTTACTTCTTCTTCTTTTTCTTCTCCTTCTCTCTCTCTCTCTCTCTCTCTCTCTCTCTCTCCACTATTTTTCTCTCTCTCTAAAATCAATGTATTCCCCCTATATATACCTTTCGTGGTTTCTGATGTTGTTAATAACCAGAAAACTTCTATCTCTTTCTTTCTTCCAATTAAAAATTTTTCGTGGACAAATTTTTTAGTGAAAATCTAAGTGGTTTCGGGTGGTTCTTAGTGGACTGAACCTTGATTTTTTTTTTTTTTTTGGTCTTTTCAACTGTGAGAGGTTGCCGGCCGTTAGGTGGTGTTTGGGCTCTCCTATACCGGATTTGGCCCCTAAGCTAATAATTCTTTTTGTTCTTACTGTTTTATTTATTGTTAATTTCTGCCTATTGTAATATTAGTATAAATAAGGGTTTTCTAAACCCACAATCTTCTGTAATAGTTAACTAGGATTCATATTTTTTATTGGGCTCACTACTGGTGGATTCATCCAACAGTGGTATCAGAGCATTGGGTTCTTTCTTTGTGTCGATAAGATCGTTCTTATTTTATTATCCTTTTGCGAACTGTCATTCTGATTATGCTTTGTCTGAAAAATAGCTTAGTGTGGTTATTTTCTAAAATATGATATTTTGGCTTTGTGATTATCGTTGTGTGCAAAAATCTTTTCTGCTTTGTGGGTCTGAAATACTTTATCTGCTTAGTGCAATCTCTTTTACTGCTTAGTGTTTACTTTTTCTTCGACCAAGACCATTTACCTTACTTATCCCTCACTTGGTCGAGCCCTTGAGGGCTGTCAGGTATCTAGCTAAGGTTAAGCTAAGTTTCATCTTATATGTAATAATATTTGTCTTCTGTTATTATTTCTGTATTTGTTAATATTTATTGTTGTTGTTAACTCTGTTACTATTATTTTGTTATGGCTGGTTAAAACTTGCAACCTTTTTATGGAAAAACAAATTTTCAATTTGGTAACAAAAAATGAAAAGAATTTTAGTTCAACAAAACGTTCTCAAAGTCATTGTTGGTAAATATTCTAAAAATATTTCTGAAGAAAAAAAAAACTAAAAAGATGAATATGCTTTCTATAATTTTAAACCTTTTTAAGAAAAGTAGGAAAATAAGATACAACTAAAGACTTATGGAATAAATCAAAAGAATTATATACTAAGATTATTTTACCTAATAAGTTGTGTTTACTTAATAAAAATTTCCGTTATCAAATGGCTTTATCCAAAGCGTTGAAGAAAATTTGGATGATTTTACAAAACTAAATCAAGATATTAAACTAATTGGAGATAAAAAAATATTGATGATTATTCTTCTATTGTTTTATTAAATGCTCTTCTTGAAGTCTATATTGATGTTAAAGTTGCTATCAAGTATAATAGAGATAATGTTAAATTTAGATACTGTGATTATAAAGAAATGGATCTTAAAACAAATAAATCTAGTCAGGTCTAAAATAAGGTAAATCATGTTAGGGGAAGAACAAATAATAGAAACTCTGAATATAAATAAAGAAGACATAGTAAAGGTAGAATAGAAGTAGAAGTAGAAGTAGGTCAAAGTCTAGAACTAGGGATGAAAGACCTAGAGAAAGAAGATGTTATAATTGTGATAGTAAAGGTCATTATATAAAAAGATGTTATAATTGTGGTAGTAAAGGTCATTATATATAAAAGACTGTAAAAAGTCAAAAGAAGATAAAAACAAAGATGCAAATGTAATCACTGAAGAAAATTCTGGAGAAGTCTATATGGTATGTGATGTTAATTCTGTTCAATCTTCTTTAAATATGAATGAATGATTAATTGATTCTGGCTGTACTTTTCATATGAATCCTTTTTAAAAACGTTGACAAATTATGAACCTGAAAATTTTAGCTGTGTCCATGGCTAAAAGAAAGCTTTGTGAAATAAAAGGTCTTGGTGACATATGCTTAACTTTTGAAAATTGTTATAAGTTAATCATGAAAAATATAAGGCGTGTTCCTGAATTATGCCATAATTTAATTTCTTGTGTTGTCCTGGAAAAACAAAGGCTTGAGGGTAGATGGGGTAAAGGAATTATGAAAATAATGAAGGGATCTATGACTTTCAAGATTGAAAGAAAAAGAAATTTATATGTTTGTTTTGTGAAATACATGATATTCTTGTTGCAATTGCTTTGAAAGATGATAAAACTAGTTTATGGCATAAGAGATTAGGCCACATCAATATAAGAGGCCTAAAATTATTACATAAAGAAGGTATCTTAACTAATAAAGTAAGTAAAATAGATTTCTGTAATAATTGTATACTAGGAGGACAACACAAGGTACATTTTTCTGCTTCACCTCACCTAAATCCCTCATTATCGTCTTGTATACTTGTCTAGTTCATGTTGATTATAGGGTCCTGCTAATACTACAATTCATGGTGGAAATAGTATTTTTTTTAATTTATAATTGATAATTACTTTAGAAAAGTTTTTGTGTTCTTGATGAAACAAAAATCTGAATTTTTTGAAAAATTTAAAAACTGGAAAACCTTAATGAAAAATCAGACTGGTAAGAAATTAAAAGCCTTAAGAATTGATAATGGCTTAGAATTTATAATGTCTTATTTGCAATGAGTTTGGAATAAAAAGGCATAAAACTACTCTCTATAACCCCCAACAAAATGGAGTAGCTGAAAGAATGAATAGAACCTTTTAAATAAGGTTAGATATATGCCTGTAAGTTCAGGTTTGTCAAAATTATTTTGGGGCGAAACTGTTTTAACTATTGCATATTTGATAAATAGATCACCCTCTGTTCATTTATTATAAAAAATACCTGAGTCTGTATGGTCTAAAAAACATATTGTATTTCTTCCTTATGCATTTTTGGCTATTTTGGTTTTGTATTACAAAATAGGGATAAACTTGTTCTCCGTTCCCAAAAATGTCTGTTTATTGGTTATCCTAAATGTATTAAAGGTCATAGGCTTTGGCTTAGAGGCCAACCAGGTTTTAAAGTAGTAATAAGTAGGAATGTTACTTTCAATGATTTGAGATGCCTTGTCTTACTCATACACCTAGGAAAATTGAAGATGTAGATATCGTATGCACCTTTAAAAAGGTGGAGGAACCTTCATAAAATAACCAACAAGGGGAAGAGACTGGGAAAGAAAATCAACAATCTAATGATGGGAATATAGAAAATGATGAACTTAAAAGGAGTTTACAACATTATCAGCTAGCTAGAGATAGGAATAGAAGAGAATTCAGGCTTCCCTTTAGATTTAAAGATTTTCATCTTATTTCTCTTGTGCTAAATGCTGAAAATTGTGAACTTTGTTCTAATGAAGAAGCTTTAAAATATGCTGATTCAAAAAGTTGGTTGGAAGCTATGAATGAAGAAATAAAATCTTTATATGCTAATAAAACCTGGGTTCTTGCTCCAACAACTAGTAACTGTTCTGTTGTTAATTGCAACTGTGTTTTCAAAATAAAACAAAATGATTCAAATTGTTTTAAACCAAGATTAGTTGTGAAAGATTTTACTCAAAAAGAGGAATTGGTTGTACAGAAATTTTTTCTCCTGTTGTGAATTATACTTCTGTTATAATTACGCTTGCTCTTATTGCTCATTATGACTATGCATTGAAACAAATGAATGTTAAAACTGCTTTCTTTCATGGTGACTTAGAAAAACAGATTCACATGCAACAACCTAGTGGTTTTATTGATAAACAAAAATCTGATTATGTTGTTTGCTAGAGAAATCCTTGTATGGATTAAAGCAATCACCTAGGCAATAGAACAAAAATTTGATATGTTCATGAATTCTTTAAATTTTAAAAGAAGTGCCTATGATCATTACTTGTATCTTAAATATGACCATTCTATTCCTGTGTTTCTTTTGTTATATGTTGATGATATGTTAATTGCTAGCCCTAGTATAAAATTGATAAAGAATTGCAAAATAACTTGAGCGGAAAATTTGGAATAAAAGATTTGGGTGATGCTAAAAAAATATTAGAAATGTCTATTGATAAAAAAAAAGTTAGAAGTAATTCAACAATTTTTCTAAATAAAAAATCCTATGTTAAATCTGTGTTGGAAAAATTCTCAATGTTTGATCCAAAACCCTCCTTTCTTCCTTTGGATGCACATTTCTAGTTAAGTAAAGATCAAAGTCCTAAAACTAAATTTGAAAAAGAACAGATGGAGTTCCTTATGCTAGTGCAATAGGATCTATACGCACCCGCATAGATATAGCTTATGTTGTTAGTTGCCTTAGTAGATATATATCTAATATTGGACTACCTCATTGGGATGTTCTTAAATGATTACATAGGTATTTAAAAGATTCTATAAGTATTGGCATAAAATTTTCTAAGTGTGCTGATGGTGCAAATTTAATTGGATATGTGGATTCCAACTATGCAAATGATAGAGATAGTAGAAAATTAACTACATCATATGTATTTATATTGGTGTGGTCCATAAGCTGAAAATTACAACTTCAGCACATTGTTGCTTTGTCTACAACTGAAGCTGAACATATTGCAACCACGAAAACTTTTAAAGAAGCAATTTGGCTAGAAGGAGTGTTAAAATAAATTAATTTTCTAAAAAAAAGGTAACAGTATTTTCTATAGTCAATCTGGAATTCAACTTTGCAAAAATCATGTCCTTTATGATAGAACTAAACATATTGATTTAAGGTATCATTTTATTAGAGACATTGTTAGAAAGAAAAATATTAATTTAGAAAAGATCGATTCTGAATCTAATCCTACAAATGTGGGAACTAAGTGTTTACCAATAGAGAAATTTAAAACTTGCCTCAAAATCTTGAGCTTAGTATAAGTAATTTTCTGCAATATTCTTTGCACTTTCTAACTTATATATACAAGTATCTCTATCTATTTTGCAGGAATCTTTTGGTGCCCTGGTGAATGGCGATAATGAAGCCAGATCCAGATCCGAACCTGGTCTCTCTTTAGGATCCATGGTCCAAGGTGAGAAACGTTATAAAATATGGCTCATGGCCCAAATCCACCCCAGACCTCATTCCTAGATGGCTCAGCCTAGTAAACTGCCTTAGCCCATTCCTTTGACTAAGCCCACCAATTAGCCCCGCAGGCGTGACCCTATTGGCCCGTGAATAAGGTATTTAGCTCATAACCCATCTATTTATACTAATGTAGCAGGCCCAAAAAGAAGCCCAATCTAGCAAATGACAACTCAACAGATTGCAAAGACAACATGTCATACTTACTTCTAACATCATGAGACATTATATACAAATATTTCCAATAAACTCTTCATAGATCGATTACAGCTAACCTGGTTGCAGCAAGTAAAACGGAATCTAAAAAATTCGATTTAACATGCATGACTCATTAAAATAGTCATAAGTTCTTCAAGATAAGTCTAAATCAGAATTTCTTCTTATTATTATTATTATTATTATTATTATTATTGTTGTTGTTGTTAATATTATTTAGCTAACCTAAGCAACTTTTTAACGACATATCACAAACTGCAATAACTTTCGAGATTCACTCTCCATCAACTATAAATAGAGGTCACTATGCAACCATAACATAACCAAGTTTACTCACTCTTACTTTCATTTTCTCTCGATTTTTCAGCAAGTGAAAATTCAATTTTTTACTCCACACGGTTACTGTTACTCTATCTTGATATTTCATCAAATCACTTTGATTATTCCACCATTATTCATACGTTATTTTTAATTTCTCAATTATTCTTCTAATAAATTCATTATTGACTTAAATATTAGAATGTTAGCTCCTATTTGTAGATCAGTCCTCCTTTAGTATTACAAATCCTATGAAGCTCTTTGGATCATTATGGTGTGGCTAAACTTGTACATATCATAATCAATATAACTACAATTATAATAGACCAACGATTATTATTAAAATAGACTAATAGCCACATATTGTACATGTAGCTAAAATATTTGAAGGGTCAATACATTTACAAAATAATATTTATAGATAAATTTATAGAGCAAACTAGAAAGCTAGCACCATCTGCTTAGGTCCTCGACCTCAATGGAACTACAATAATGTTGTAATTTAAAATTAAATTACATGTTAAAATTCATAAATTAAGAGGTAAGAAATTGAGAGAGGTACATATCCCACATAGGAATATGATGGGAAATATAGGGCATTGATGTGTACATAAGCTGGATGTGGATGTGAGTGTTTTTACACTCAAAGTTCATCCCACATTCAAAATTTATATCTAAAATAAATTTCTTATATTAAATTCAAGTCCTAGTTGTATTTGAAATGTTATGGAGACTAGAGTGAACAGGGGATTGCCCCACACATGCATTAGCGTTTCCCATCTTGACTTGGGTGTGGGCATTAGCGTTAGGGCGAATATCTTAGTTTTAGGAATATTTTTTTTTACTGTATAACATTTGAATTTAACTAGACATGACAAAAAATTAATAGTTTTCCAGTCAAATCATTTTTAAAATAGCATTTGAAATGTTTGACCGGCTGTTTTAAAGCTGTCAACGTTACTGGTTGTTTCCGGCCGTTTCACCTGGGTATTTATGTTCGTCTTAAATGGTTGTGTTAAATGATTAGTTTTGGAGTGCCTATATATGGCTGTCACTCCTTCATTCTCAAACACACCTCTCAACCGAGCAGTCTCCTCTCCTCTTTTGCTCTCAATTTCTCTCTACTATTCCAAGGTTTGAGCTTTAGTTTCGGTAAAAGGCTACTGGATATTGGTCGATGTGTTTGTCAATATAAATGTAATACTGAACAAACGGTAACCATCTTATCCTGAAAGAAATTACGTAGAACCGGATACATTTTTGAACATAATGTATAATTTTTTCAAGGCAAACTGTTTTTTTGCGATTCGGTTAGAGTTCAATATCCATTGGACCGAGAGTTGTTACAATACAACTCTTGTTATAAATTATCCTTTAATTTGTCATAAAAAATAGCATATCTAATTATTTTCCGTATAGTTTTATTTCAACATGCATAATTTGTATTTTGATTTCAAAATTGATTTAACATATCCAATTTTCAATTTCAAAAACGAAATTATAATTATTTATGCAAATTTCCCAACAAGTAATGCTCTTGAGGGAGAGAAAACGTAAACATTCATCCTTTAATGGGTTGAATTTCCTACATCCAATTTCATTCTATATTTTGTTTCATGTAATATATATAAATATATATATATATACATTATGCTTTTTAAAAATAAAAAAGTAAATTGGATCGAGCTCTCTTGATGTTTAATATAATTACAAATACTTCTTCTTATTTAAAAAATTATAAATATCTTTTAATATTTGACATAATTTTATAATCTTTGGAAGACAATTAAAATGGAAACGTCAAGTACATTACTTTTTTTTTTAAAGCAAATATAAAAAAAAATTGATGTTGGTGGAAGTTATTACAAAAAATATATATATAATAAATCTAATGTTGGACAAATATTATTATAAAAAAATTACAAAAACTTTAAAAAGATATAAAATTATAATTCAGGGTCCGAAGGACATTTCGGACCATTCAATACAAGATCTAGATAAAACTCCAACAGAAACTAACGGAATTAGTCAATTATTGGACGAACTTTATTACTAAGGACTATAAATAATTTTTCAAACGAAGAGGGGTCCGATGTAACTTACCCTGAATAAAATAGATTTCATAATTTTTATATATTTAACATGTATATAATAAATGGATTACTTTTATTTTAAGGTCCTTTTTACTTTTTTGGATGGGATAAATGGGGTTAGATAATTTCATGATTAGTATGGGAATATTTGATTAGATGATAATTTAAAAAAATTATTTTGTATGAAATATTGGGTGATTATTATGTGATAATTTAATGATGTATTTATTTTTGTGGTGGTTATAATTAAAGGATAAGTTAGGATGCGATTGTTGTCTCCTTTGTAAAGATTGGGACCTTGAGATTTGGGTGTTTGTTTTGTCAAAAACTCTATCCTAAAATAATTCACCTGACAAGAATGTTTGGTAAATATGCTGAAATATAAGGGTATTTTCAAAACAATAAATAAGTTGACGAGGACAGTTTGACCCTTCAAGATTTTATATCACCATATATGACCCGTGCTAATTCTAATACCAGCAACATCGCAGGTTCAATATGACAACACAATCCTCAACAATTTCGAGCCCTATGCTCTTATAACGGGTCAAGCATTTTGAAACTAAACAAAATATTGGATCTGATAATTTGTGATATCATATCTAATACAATATGTAAAAGAGGTATACAGGATATATTAAATGAACTAGAAAATAATAAAAAATGTCGTACTAAAGTGAATCCAAGTTAGGCCCAAAGTTGTAATTTATATGTATGTTTGTCTAAATTTATGATCATTTTTAATTTACTATTTTTTTATACAAGTTTTAGTGTGAAATTATTAATTTAATTGATTAATTTTTCATATTTTGGTATAATTGATTGATATTATTTTTTTAAAAGAACAAAAAAGGAAAGAAAGGGGAAATGTCCTATGGCTAACCAATTGATAGAAATGGACCCTAAAACCGAGTTGGGCCCAGAGTTGTAAGAATATTTAGCCTGGGCAATGAACGTTTGTTTACTTTTCACGAAATATAATTAACAAAATTATATTTTTGGTCTTATAATTATAAATTATATTTTTTATTCAGTGATTTCATAAGTATGTAATATTATACAAACAATTATGATGAATTATATTAATATAATTAATACTCTGATGCGATCAACCTACAAAAGAATTTCCTGACAGATTGTTACAAGGAAAAAGAACATGTAATTTGGTATACTTTATATGTCTGTTATTGGATCCGAAACCCACCAAAACTAGCTAGGATATTATTATTTTATTTTTTCTTGCTGTTTTTCAAGAAAACGGTTACTGCCAGTTATATAGGAAGGTTAAAGCTGACAAGAAGATGGACTCTGATGTGTATAGTGGACTCTCACTATATATATATATATATACATCCAATGATTTTTACGAAATCATTGTACATATATACCTCCACCAAAAATCATTCTACGTACGAACTTCTTGTCCTTCATTCCTCTCCATCTGTGTAGTGTAGTGCATGCACTATGGCTCCACCGGCATGGCTTCCACCCTTGAATTCCCACCAAGAATCCTTCATAAATGTTGACATGCATGAATCCTATGCCAGACCAAGAATTGGAGACGTCAAGTTAATGATCGAGCTTCACGTCCACGTCGATTTCTACTCGGAGAAGGATGTCGGCCTGAAGTTGGCGTTTCCAGGCTTTTTCATCACTCAGCGCAGACCAATCAACATGAAAAATCACGAAGCCCTGGAAGAGTCATTGTGGGATCTCATCCAGGACGAAGATCTCATCCCCTTCGAATTGCTCAACTGCTTTTGGACGGATTGGACGAAACTCCAACTCCACAGCCGTCAGTGGCAGTTGCTTCTACTTACCAACGAAGATGAGCTCGTTGAGAAAATCTCTGATTTCCTTCATCTGGTGCACAGTAAACCAAAGAACAAGGACATGATGGCATGGGTGCGCTTGGAGATCCGGAAAATTGTGAAGGTGCCTGTGGAGGAATTCGCGTCGTGGATTTCTTGGTTTGATGAGCAGAAACGGATTGACCCCACATTTGAGTCTGAATACAGTAAAGCCATCAGAAGACCGCGTGACATGAGCGAGGTTCACCAAGAAGCGGAATCGTTAATGGCGAGGCGTCCGGCAAAGATAATCAATGGGGAACTACAAATTGTGGCTGTGAATGGCGGAAAAGATGACGATGGTGCGTCGATGTTGGCGAAAGAGTCATGTTCCATATGTTTGGAAGGGTTTTTCAATGGGGGGCGCGCGACGAGGCTGCCTTGCAGTCATATGTTCCATGAAAATTGCATATTGAGGTGGCTGCGGGAAAATCATGTTTGTCCTTTGTGTCGCTATGAGTTGCCCATTGACGAGTAATGTAATCTTGAATTTTGTTCAATGATTCATGTATCGGTTCTTGATCTTGAATTTTGTTCAAAAGATTGATGTATCAGTTCTTGATCTTGAGTTTTGTTCAAAGATTGATGAACGAGTTCTTAAATATATTAATCAATTTTATAGCGCGAATATATCTCATCTGTTTTTTTTGGTAATCTAGGGCTTATAGATTGGGGTAAAACATGTTAATTAGTTCCGTCATCAACTGTCATTAATTATGAAAAATAATTATGTCAAGAAATGTATATTAATATATACATAGATTAATTTGGATTATTTTCTTCTGAATGCAAGGAACCGAAAATAAACCAGCTGGAATATAAGAAAGTAAATGTCTTAAGCAGCTATCATTTTGAATTTATTAAAATTTGTTTTGTAATAATGCTATTCTTAATTGCATGTATAAAACCATAATTAGTATCATTTCAAACTTATCAGAATTTTTTTCTTAGTTACATATGATGAAAGAGAATCAATTGGCATCCATGGGATGGGACATGATTGGCCTCTTCTTTTACTTCGTTTGTCTTAGGATAAAACATGCTATTTATTAGGCGTTTGGCTCGTCGATATATAATTTCCAGAATTTGATCATATTACCAAGAAGATGTTGAATGAAAATCTGTATTTACCTCTATTAACTTATTGCAAATTTATCAGAAATAAAAACAATTTTTTTCTGATTGAACTGTCTTATACATGTTCACATGCTATAAATGCATGTGAGGAGGTATATTTCACCGTGTTAATAGCTTGATTGAGCATTATAAGAAGAGAAAAATGCTGATCGAGAGATGTAATATAAGGAACGGATCAAAACGTAGCATACTGCTGATCATGAGGAGAGCTAGTGATCAGTTGAGGTTCCAACCGGGCTAATAGAACCAAGGATGATAATCTTTTAACAGATGCTATGATGCTTTGGTTAGAACGGTACAGCAATTTCATGTTTCAACTACAACAGCTTTGAACAAGAAAAGTTGTAATAGCAAGTTAGTAACAGTGGATCATCTCAATTAGGAGAGTTGGCAACGATATTTGGGGCCGTTCTTGATACATATCAAGAGTATCGTTTTATATTTGCTGAAATACTCGGAAGAGAAACTCATGTGCAGAAAATAGCCTGTGAGACGCAACAAGGTTAGATGGAGAATCGATGAAGTTGCCTAATCTTAACTTACAAGCTCATCTCCTAACAACATCTCTGATTGTAACTGATCCTGCAGACTCGACCTCTTTTACAGTCTTCCCAAAGACGATAGGATCTCATATGACTGTCTGGGAGTTTTATGTTAAGTTGCATTGTTAGTTTTGTTTTTGCTGCTTTCCAATTCTATTTTATTGCTAACAGAGCAATGATGAACTACAATGATGTGCACTTGGTGTTTGATCTTAGAGCTCGATTTTGTGAGAATTGAATAGAACAATTATCATTCTAAAAGACATTTGTAACCAGAGGAATTTCGGGTTATCAGATTGACTGAGGCGGTTATAATGTCTTAACATTGTGCCAAGGAAAAGCTTTCGGTCATAGAAGTCATGAATTAACTTGCCAAGATAGTAGAGATACATAGCAGTATAATAGTTTTCAGTAACTCATTCCTGCTATAGCATTTCCACATTGTTCAAACTAGTTCATCTCAGTATTTATTGGAAGAGGTTTATTTACCTTGTCCTAACCTATTTGATATGCATATAATATGAATGACGTCTGAAAGATGGCTGATCCTCAGTCTTTGATGGCCTTGGCAGTCCAAACGGGACGGTGCTGGCCCAGGGGCATATGAGGCCCTTGATGAGCCCCATTCCCACAGCCCTTTTCAACCGTGTAGTGATTACCATGGCCTGCATAACTGTTCTGGCTGTTCCAGGCATCGTAATGCTGTTCCTGCTCGTACCATTCTTCTGAATACTGCACATTAAAATCTTCAGGCCCGCACTTGAAACTGTCTGTGTTGTGATCATAGCCTCCATAACCATGCATCTGATTGTAGTTATGCCTCGCTGGGCTGGGCTTCCATTGATCAGCATGCTTGAAACTGTCAGCCCTCTGATCATACCCTCCGTAGCCATGCATCTGATTGTAGTTATGATTTTGTGGGCCAGGAGTCCACTGATCCGGCTTCTTCATCTGCACGGCTGCGCCACTTTTGTAGCGATAGTCGTTCTTGTAGTAGTCCATGGTTCCCGGGGTGACATGATGATTGGGCTTCATCTGCATGCTTTGATGGGAAAACTCATTGTTGTAGTGGTAGTCGTCTTCCGCGAAGTAGTCCTCCTCTACTTCCGCAAAGTAGTGCTGAGCATAGCCACCGCGGGGATACATCTGCATCTTTCTTGAGGCTGTTTTTGGTGCTAATTGCAGTTGATTGAAGTTTTTAAGACTGCTGCTATATGATTAAGGTTTTAAGATTGCTGCTTATATATACAGTTTGAGAGGCATTGCAGTGGCATGAGAAGAATCAATTCTCATGTGTGTGGACGGTCTGGATGCCAAAAAGTCCCAATGCCAGATATTATTCTCCAACTTGCGTTGTGGGTGGGAGAATCTGTCTTGCTGGTCCTGCTTTGCGCCCTAACCATTTTGATCTCACCAAAATTATTTGCATCTACTTTGTGGACTAAAGAGAGAATTTTAACTGTTGCTTATATTCTTGCAAAATGGAACGTAGGTTGGGGTCGATTCTACGATGCACAGATACAGACACGTCAAAATAGATGTACAGATACGGACATACTGACATGGATAAACAGCACGTAATTTGTAGAAGAATATGACACGACTATAATATGAGTGTTTTATAAGTTTTATATGCAAAAATTTTAAGTATATATTTGTATGTAATTAGTAAATAACTTATACAAACATAGATGTAATTAAAATGAATCAAGCATATTTAAATGTTATTTGTAAACAATGATATTAAGATCAAAGAGCATAGTCTTAGAAAAGGAAAATTAAATAGGAAATGAAGTAAAATGAAAATTAATAAAGCAATACTATTTCTTTTAACTCATTTTAGAAATTTGTTAAATTTTATAATCTTCAATTTATGAAATATACCAACAAAAAAGAATAATTTGCAGCGTCCAAAATATGTCGACATGCTATCAACCGTGTTCTTGTTGTGTCTATACTGTGTTGGGATTTTTCTTTATTTTATTTTATTTCGATTAAATGATATATCCGATTATGTGTTGCAGCTGTGTAGACGTCGTGTCAATGATCAACACATATTGAAATTGAACATGATAATATTTTGTATTATAGTAGAAAAAAAGAAGTTATAAACATTAATTTTTTTTATTATCTAATTAAAATATAAATAAACAGACAATACGTACAAATTTTATTTTTCAAATTTAAAGCTATCAGCCATGTAATTATTAGCTAGCCTTTGGTCTTGATTGTACTGCAACTCAACGGCTAGTAACAGTAATCCCTTTTTCAAATGCTAAAACATAATCACTTGGAACTTCAAACTCAAACAGCACCAAAATGCACTTTATTTATTGCTTAATAGCACTCCAACCCCAAAAGCTGCTCAAATTTTCATCCTTTTGTTTCAAGAATTCAAGAGCCCTTTTTAGTCAAAAATCACTACAGTTTCCATATATATACTAATCGTCATCGCACGCGGTTCCCACAAACACATAAAAAAAATTTGGTGTGAGATGATAAGAAAAAAAAATTATAAAAAGAACAAATTATAATTATAAATTGCAATAAATATGGAGAAGTAAGGCCGGAGAGAAATATGGAGTAATAGGTAGTTAACGGAAAATATATACGTATGTAAAACTGTGAGATTATTAAAAAATATCAAAATTATTAATCTGATCAATTTTTTTTAAAATGAATAAATGAAATAAAAAGTAAATTTGAGTATTCAAAGATCGGTATGACAAAAAATTTTCTTTTATAATAATATAAATATCTAAGCTCAAAGATGTCATATCAAAGGGTTCTCACTAAATCTACTTTAAATTTGAACTAAACCAGTTTAGAAATATCATTTTCGGCTCCAATTACGCTTGCAAAAGTAGTTTCTGAGACATTTATAAGGTAGACAACGTTGGAGTCAATTAACATCTCGATGCCAGGATAAGGATTGCCGCATCCATTACACAACAATTGTGACTTGACATGAAATTCCATGGCATCTAATGACTCCTATTACCGATCCGACGACAGTTTGCTACGCTACTTCCTCTCTTCTGTCTTATCTTATATAAACTAAAGCGTCAATTATATTACGCTCCTTAAAAATGTAATATAATTATAAATATTTTATTTTATTTAAAAAAATATCGTTATCCTCTTTAATAATAGGGTAAATTATATTGGCACCCCTTAGGGTTAGATCAAAATACACAAACATCCTTTGTTGTTTTGCAAAACTACAGCTATACTCCCTAAAATTATAGTTAGAATTACAACTACATTACTTTTTCAGAGGCATACCTTACACAAACACCTCCTAAAAAATATTACTCTTAACACCCCTTAGAGGGTGTAGCTGTAATTTTATAAAAGTCATAGGAAAAAATGTTACTTTAACAGCCCCTTAGGGATATAGCTGTAATTTTATAAAAGATATGGGGGTATTTATGTAATTTGGCCTAAACTCAGGGGATCAATGCGTCTTACCTCTAATAATAATGTTCATCCAATGATTTACCTATTCGGTTACCTTCCATTAGGTTTTCAACCAATTTTTTATTGAATTTTCGATAATATCCTTTTGGACTTTAAATTATAATTCTTACATAATTTCTTAAATTTGTATATTCATTTTACAATAATGTCCATCCATCGTAAAAAGAAAAACTTATAACTTCATTTTTTTAAAAAAAACAAATAAAATCCCAATAAAAATAAATTGACATCTCCATCTTATCGTCCCAGAGTTATATAATTATGTCGCATATTAGAGGATATCAAACAACAAAAAGAGTATTTGTAATTGTATAAATTTGATGTAATTTACCCTAAAAGAAAAATAGATGAAACTCATATATTGATTAATTACAATTTTCTTTTAGGCCTATTGCATTATTCTTGTTGAACTTCAAGAACCTATACCAATATGAGATGAGATAATACCGAATGTGTTGAAAAGACAGTTTCTTATTCAGATTCGCCTGTGCTGTCAATCCATTTCTATGTAAAGTAGAATAAATCCCAGAAACCGATATAGTATTTAATTGTAAAAATCAGCAACTCTTGGAAAAAAAATATAGGGCTATGATTGTTATGAGCTGCACATAGGTGGCACTCAATGATTAGCTTCTTGAGGAAGTTCAGACATGCCAACCTCGAAGAATAATAAAACCTCATGTAAGTAGCTATAAAGGGTATCTGATTCTTAATTCATTTGACTTAGAAACCAAACATCTGCAAGAAAGTTCAGCAAGAATCTTGGTAATAATGTAAGAATTAAGACAGCTTGCAAGTATGTGAGAGTTCCTGAGGATGCAATGTGGAATAGAGCAAGAGAGGGAACATGAACTACTTACAACCACAGCATATGAAACAGAAAAATCTGAGTTACGCTACTTAGCTTGACCGCTAGCTATGAAGTATCGTTGAGTCGGGATGATAGAGCAGTAGCTTCAGAAGATCGAAAAGGGGAATTTAAAAGCATGATTGACAAGCAGCATATGAATAGATTAGTCCAACGTCAAAAATTTCCTAACGTGAAGAAAGCCCAGGAACGACAATGGAGTTTCAACAGGGGTGTAATGGACATAATATCATGTTGGTAAAAAGAAGCAACGAGCAGCCCCATTCCATCTCGTTCCTGTCAAGGCTAACTCTCCATTTAGTACAGGGATGCTATCCGTTCGCATGGAAATCAACTCTAAGAAAAACTATATACAATAACCCACTACAGAAATCCAAGAACGTGTCCAATTTTCCCAAACACTCGTAAAAAAGAATGATATAAATACGCCGGAGATGTAGCATGGTTATAGAAGCAACACACCATTGTCATCAATTGGTCAATGGAAACCCTTCACTGGGAGCCACAGCTGACTTCAACCCTATACAAAAGTAATATAGACTGCAGCAGTTTGTATCAGCCGCTCTCTCTTAAGCAGTTTCCGGGCAACAGAAATTTAAATTCATCGGCATTCTCTAAAAGATAAGCAGGAAGATGAACAGCTGAGTATGAGTGTGGAATAGGTCCCATTTTCCCGATTATTTCCTTGAAAGTGTACTCTTCCGGAAGCATATCAAACAAATCAGCACCTTTGCAGATTACTCTCTGGACCCTTTTAGGGTTGAGAAAATGAGAAAACCTCACCCGATCAACATGGCTGTAAGCTTTCATCTTAAATATGAATTCACTGATGTGTCGAAAGCAAAAGCTACAGTGCCACCCTGCATCAGCCAAAATTTCATCAGACTGCCGATAGTGAGCATATCTCGTCTTGCCAGCTTGATATATGTGAACTGAAGCTCTCCAGCTATTATTGTCAACAAGAAACTCAAAAGAATAGAGATAGTTCCTTAAACGAAGATGGAGGATCGGAGGTATGCCATCACACCACCTCAAGAGATTAATAGTATGTCTACTTGGAATCTCATCAACATCAGACATTATCAACAAGTCGTCGTCCTGAATACCGGCTTGTTTGAGGAGATAATCCAATGCAAGTCTCTGATATGCCTCCTCGATAAACGGGTTCTCTCCTTTCCTAAATCTCCCTGGAACTTGTCCATAAGTTAATCGTGGCTCAAGAAATTTAAATTGATCCCTTACTGTAGAAAATACCAGAGGCTTCGGCAGCCCAGTGAATGTTGAATTGGACTCGAGGAGGACAAACTCTGACACATACGGGTACAACTCCTTCCATCGTATCTTAAGGATGTCTACCTCATTGCTGAACAACACCGCATCAAAAACACGCCTAGGATATTCGCGTATTCCCCAACCATGAAGTTTACACAGATTCTCCATCGACACATTCTCGTGATAGTAGTGAGGTATTTCATGGAAGGGCTTAGGAGGAGATTCCCATAAAGGCCGCAAAAAGTACGTAATCTTCTGCCCATGTACATATATAACAAAGAGACATGTCGGGATCAACATGAAAAGAAAGAGATAGGCTTTGATATCCAGCCCACGCAGTATACATTTAATTCTCTTCATGCTCAAGGTCCGTCCGGAGTCCTGCAGGTAACAAATACCACAACATTACAAACTAAATGCAGAACGACTTACAATAGCTACACCTAATTCTTGATGCACAACCCTTTATCATGTCTCAAAGGTGGAACTTATAAAAAACTACATAAATACCTCTATGTAAAAAGATGTAAAATTAAATGCAAGCGACTCCTTGAATAACACAGTAACTCATCCAAGTATAAGAACCACTTTACTGAAAAATCTTTGATTTCAAAAGCACAGCCAAATACTTGAATTGATTAACACAAAACAAATGCCTCCACCACTCCCCATCAAATGGAAAGAAGCATTGAGGAACAAAAAAATGAAAAAGGACCTATGATGAAATATTTCCAAAACTCACAAGATCTAGAATCTAGCATCTGATATATTTTTCCCTAAAAACTACAAAGATTGAAGTTTGATCTATCCCTTGTTCTCAGAAATAGTAAAAACCATTCTACAGTACTTTATTCAAATCCTCCCAGCAGACCCAGAAACCCAAATTCAAAATTTGAACTTTCACATTATCATGAATTCTACATACTATTCTATAGAATTGAAAAATGCTACCCCCCAGAAACTTCGAGAAGAACAAACCCGAACCAGCCCAGAGTTCCAAATCACCATCAGGGCATTAAACCATAGACAAACAAGCATCAAATTTACCACAAGTTCTGATTTTGTCCATACATTAGTTACAAGTTCAAATTTAAGAGGAACTAAAAAGTACAAAAAAAGAAGAAACCCTTTACCTCATCACAAGCATCACCACATATATCATCAGTCTTCTTGGAACAATAATGAGATCCCCCTTCAGCCATCATACACACCTTCTCACAGAATCTTGATACACTACACATATCTCTCTCCACCCCTCTTCCCTCTAACTACAATCTCAAGATCAGATAATGTAAACCCACAAAATTTGAACTAAAACCCAAATGAGATCTCTCCACAATTTTGAAATCTTTAAGCAACTGGGGTCAGACAGATGGCCAAGAGAAGAAACACAAAAGGAGAAAAGAAGAGTTGCAAATAGCCCTAATGTAATCCCCAAACCCCCCCTAAATTATTCAGTACTCCCAAAAGAAAAAGAATTTCAAGAAAATAAACAAAGGGAATGAAAAATTCAGAAAAAGAAAAAAAGAAAAAGAAAAAAGAAATATGCAAGAGACAAAAACACCAAAAAGCTCTGTGTGTGTTGGAGCCTCACTGGTGAATGGGTGGCAAGTTGTAAAAGATTTGAGTACAAGGAAGCCGTTTCTCTTGTCTTCTATCCCACTTCCATGGGGCCAATTTATAAATATCCGAAAGTTTGGGGAATTTTTTCAGTGAATTAACTGAAAAGCACATGGAGTTGTATGATTTATTGTAAATTAAGCATGGGTATTTCCGTCATTTCTTTGCGGTGGGGGGGGTTGGCGGGGTGGATAAGACGCGTCGATTGACCGGCTCAAGAAACTTATGCGCGTGTCGTGTGTGTCTTTATAAATTCTCCTAATTGCGGTAGGGTACAAGAGAACAACTTCAAAATGGACAGTTTGCTTAGGATTATGACTGATTGATTATGGCCAAACACAACATTTAAATGAAGATTAAGAAGTTTTTTTTTAGTGGGACGGTAATTATCGTACTTTATACTGTGATGTTTTTTTGGTATTTTAATTAAAGTGTGGTTTTGATGTAACCATTATTATTAATTATATTAAATTTAAGAAAGATATCAAATTTATCTATCGTCATATGGCAAAGTTTAATAGAGACGATCTGAGCAACGATGGTGATCGTGTGATCCTTAATAAAAGAATGCAGTCTATTAAATGTATTTTAAGGAATAATTAGAGTTTATTGGCCAAAAGCTTATAGCTTATACAATACTTATATTATCAATTTATAATTTATGTGGGCTAAATTTATACGGTACTTGTCTTATTAGTTCACCTTAAATTTTAATTTGAAAGTTTATTATCATGTACCCACATCAATTCCTAGAAATCAGTTAGTAAATATGAGGGATATTCCACTTTATAAGTACCTCGCGACCCCTCGCCCAACTGATACAGTATGAGGAACTTGTAACATTCTCTCCCACTCAATCCACACACGCCCTCTTGCAGTGAAGATTCCTCTTTGATAGACCTTACATTGGACAGTCACACATGGATTCAGAGACTCTCCCTTGACTGTCCTTGCATTGGAAACTCATACACGGATCCCCCTCCCCCAAGCATCGGTGTGATCCTAACTCTAATACCACTTTTCAATAGCCAACATCCACCCTTAGAAAATCGATTATTAAGGAGGAGGGATGCCCTACTAACCACTCACCGACCCCTCTCTCAAAACAAATGTGAAATAGAGGAGTTATAACACTTTATAAAGCTAATGTCCACTACTATTCATATCGAAAGAAAATCAGGAATTTGAGTAATATATAAATTTCAAAGTCTATTTTCTTCCCAAACAAACGCTTTTTTACAGATAAATTTGTGATGTTTCAATCAAACCAGACAATACCTTCCAAAAAAAATATACAATAAAAATTATGCTATCATACATTGCATCAAGTATCAGCAGTTATTTGACACAAGGAATCTATAATTTTAATTTCAAACTTTTTGTGGAATCTAGATTTATGGGTGGTTCTAATTTTCTATGATGAATGAACTTTATCCATATAAAATCATGGCCGACTTCTCCAAAGGAAAGGCTTTGGACGGCGCAAATTAAAGATCTTGGACAACATGCTCAAACATGTATGATTTGGACAATAGAGTGATCGATGTTGTGTGGATGAGAACTTTGGTTATTGCTAGGCCAACTACTTACTTCTTGCAATAGTTTTTATTTCTTGATTTTGGGTTTCATGTAGATTGTTACTAACATGTTCTAATTACATTTGTCCAAATTTATGCGACTTAAACTTTCAACATACAAATTCATGAAGTTTTTTTTTATCAAATAATTATATATAATGAAGTATTCTTATTATTCTAGATAAGCATAGTTTACTGCAAACATATCATTGTTGTATAATAAATGTACAGAAATATAAATGAATTTATTATTATAAGCGTAAAAATTATCAATAATCACTTAATAGTTAAATTAGTATTTTTTTTACTTATTATCACGAGTTTAAATATTACTAAAAATGTGTAATTCACCGGTTTTCTAAATTTTTTAATTAGTTAGATATAAACAAATTTAATTTAATATTAAATGAAATTTGACAAAATCTAAGTCCTCCCTAGAGTCCCAGAAAGAATGTAGGGAGTTGGATTTTCTATGATTTGAATCTCCAATACTTGGAAGAATGTCTCTTTTACCTTGTCATACTCACACCTCTTTGAATATGTACGTTAAGTGATCAATTCAACAATCCAGAGCCAAGCCCGGGTGAAATTATTGTTCTGCCTTACTAACTATATGATTACATCAATATTTAATAATTTGAGCAATTAAATTCTACACGATTTGATCAATACATTAATATAATTAAAAATTATAAAATAAATTATAATAAATTTACATAAAGTAATACAAATACCCATGCGTCAGATAGGATTGTAATCATGATTTCGAACCAATTGATAAGACCTCAACCTTACCGATTAAACTGAGTCACCATTGATAGTATTTTTTGTTATCACATGCTAAATTAGCCATATGATCAGCCACTTAATTCCCTTTCTCTGTGGGATATGACACCACCGAATTCACATTTCCCTTTCAACTCCTCTAATTTAAATAATCCTAATCCAAACACTAGGAAAAAAAAATTACTATTGGTATAATATTAGTGATTATGGCTAAAAAATATGGTAAATGACTATTATTAACTATGATTAAATAAAATCGATGCAAAAAATTAACTTTTCCATCATGAAAAAATTATTTGCCACGGTTTTTAGCCATGATAAATGTTTTAATCACCCTCACAAAAATCACGACCAACAACTATTGCATAATTATCATAAAGCAGACATATATCATATTCGTGCATCAAATAATGTGTACCCACATGCATAATTAAAAAGATAATATGTGGGTTACATAAGAATTACCTAAATATTTGTCATTTATCTTAGTCGACCAAGCTTTTAGTAATGGACAATGATGGTATTTCTTTCTTTTTCTTTTTTTTTTTTTCCACGCACGCACCTACTCACGCGTAAATTCAGTAAATTTTTTGAGTCCAGCATCTCAACTATGAAATATTGACAATGATATTATAGTAATGTAGTTGAGATTTTCGATATAATTTAAGAAAAAATTATTATTTCTTTTCAACTGTAAATAATACGGTTGAGAGTTCAATCCACAGTATTAATGTACGGTTAGTTAAATTGAAGACATTTTCACTTTTTATTTTTGTTTTCAGATGCGTTGCAGCTAAATTTATAATTGTTTATACAACTTATTTCGACCATAAAAACATAAGTTATCGCAAAGACTCCCCAATTATATTTGTATTGCACTTGGAGGGAAAATAGAAAAAATAGCCATATATAATAACTGATCAAAAAATTTTACTGCGAAAGTTGTATTGTATTTACGAATAATAATTTTGGAAACACCACCTTAATTAAATTATTTAGTGATTGATGATTATTCGTCAATATTGTTTACTCGCATGAATCTTGATGATCAATATTCCAACGGCAAGATGATGATTATTATTATTGTTGTTGTTGTTTTTATTATAAGAGACCAATTTTTTCATTTTTTTCTTTTTTCTAATGATACTATAAAAAAAAATTATTATTCCGTACACTGTAAATCATCACAGTTGAAATGTAGTAAATTAATACTTAACTAGCATAGTCAGAGAAAATTGATACAGTATCTTAAGTTCTGACCATGATTAATTAATATGCGCTATGGTTTTACCTATTGTCAAAATATTATGATAGTTTTTTTCTATAGCAAATATTTTAGCCTACCTTGCAGAAACAACGTTTAATAATTAACCGTTGCACAGTCGTATTTCATTAGTATACGCAATGATTGTTTACATTTAACCATGATAATTAACCATATTGAAAAACAATACTTCTTCTAGTGTGAATATTATAGGAGGGCAAATGGAAGCATGAATTACCAATGATGTTTTGGTCTGATGGTTAAGATTGAGATCCCATGAATAAGTTTGAGGTCATGGTTTCGAGTTCCACTAAATATGTACGTATTTATCTCACTTAATGTGAGTTTATTGTAAGATATATTTGTCTCACTAAATATGATTTTACTGATCAAATCTATTATTTTTATCAATTTATTGACGTGAATGTAATTATGTCGATATTTATATTAAAAAAATATTTGATACATAATTTAAAAAAAAAAAAATAAAAAATGGAACCAAGAATAGGAATAGAAAAATGGAGCTCAATCAAAGGGCAGCACATGGTCTAATCATTGACATTGTTCTGAAAAAATTATGGCTAAAATTCCTTACCCCCTTCTTATCTCATTAATCAATTAATTAACTCGTCATTAATGCTGATTGCCAGGAAGTTCAGCCCCACATAATCACTACCTTGTGCACCCTTATCTATCAATACTACTTATATATACACTGCATATACAATTATATTTATTTATTTATTAGGTAAACGGTGAATTTTCATTAAAAAAAAAAAAAAAGAAGAGGGAATAATTACACTTATACCTCCTGATCTATGATGTATTTATATAAATTATCCTGTTGTTTGCGCAATTACCAAGGCCTTCCGTGGTAGCAAAAAAACAATAGTAGTTTGTACAATGATATTAATATTTTGGGGTGTATGTGTAATTTTTCAAAAAAAATGAGAGTATTTTGTGTAAATGATGGCGTATCTTGTGGGTGCATGTGTAAATTTGAAAAAATATGACTAGTTTGTACAAATAAATCATAAATTAGAGAATATAAATATCGCAGAATTATACAAATGAGTTATGCAAGAAATAATCATGTTTATGCGTCAAGCCAACTAGTGCAAAATTGATAGTCCGATCACACACGGTGGTGTGAAAGATCGCGTACGCCTCTGTTAAGAGAACACAGCCTAGCCCCCGGCCGTGTTAGCTCCGGTGTCTGCAACTCAATCCTGCCTAGCAATTTTCCCTTAGAGTTGCGTTTATATTTTTCTATTTTTTTCTAGAAACTCTTTTAAGTATTATTAAAATTCAAATTGAGGTGGTTTAAAATAAGAAAAAACATCCAACTAATATGAGTGCATTTCATCATAATTTCAAGTGATATTTTGCTATCTTTTGCGGTCCAAAATGCTCGTGATCAAAATACATATTGCAGTATTAACTCATATTAAATTGTTGGAACGAAAAAATAGAAAGAAACCAGAAATCAACACTTGACAAATTTGAAGGAAGAGTTAGGCGTGCCCACTCTGAAACCTGTAAGAATGTGACTGCAAAAGGAAGGTTCAAAACACAATTTTTGGAAAGATTTGAAGCTGATTGGAATTCTTTTGAATGATTGGAAACTATTTTTGTTGGAGACATATCTTTAGGATAATAGTTTTAATTCCTTAAGTTTTTTTGTTTAATTAGGAATTTATCTTTTTTAATTCTAATAGAATTAGGTAATTAGTTGGTATATATATGTGATGTAATTCGTTATGTAGATATTTTTTTACGATATTTTTCTCTTCTATTCTTATGCATTTCTTCGTGAGTTTGTCTAGTTAAATTCTATAAGTCGGGTTAAAGACTTGGTAAATGCTTAATTCCTATGAGTTGTGAGATCTAATTCGTGTTTTTTGTACTTTCATTCATATTGGTATTAGTGTTATTTTCTGTATTTTTATTACAAATAATCTGATTTATGAATGATAGGGTCAATTCTTCATTATCAAAAATATTTGTCTAGCCAATTGAATTTGCAAATCCATAATTGTTTGTTTAGTTCAATATCTAGTGGTAGCAAAACATAATTGATTATGTCGTAATTTTCGATTACGTTGTCGGGAATGCACAATCTAAAATAAATCCTCGTATGAATTTATTGGGTAGAATTGGCAATTTCTAGTTCTTAATACTATGGGTAAATTAAATCTTTAGAACGCTCCCAAGATTATTTACTAGTTGGGGATTTAGTCAACGGACATTTCTTAACCATCAAAAAGGTAAGGAAGGTGAGTTTGTTAGGTCGTGGTACCAATGACCATAACTAATTTATCTATCATGAATGATTGTCATCTTTGCTTCCATAATCAATCATGTAATTGAACATGATACTGTCTTTAATTGGAATATCTTTCTCATATTTACTCTCTTTAAGTGCTTTCTTCTATTTAATTTTAAATTTAGATTTTAACCAAAACCCCCCTTTCTATTTTCATCTCTACTTTTAAAAGGAATTAATTTGAAACCAAACTCTATGAATTCAACTCTACTCATCCCGTCACAAGTTTTCAGTGGGAAAATAATTTTTGTAAATCCGACACCCATCACCAACTTTCAAGAATATTTAAATCTAGCATGTTAATTTGTTGTTTCAGCAGAATTTGCTGGAACTTTTTCTAAATGGATCGGTTAGAATTAAATAATAAATTTTAATAATTAATAATCATACATTAATTATTAATATCAAATATATATAACTAACCAATAACGACTATTACGATAGATCGATCAGTTTATGTATATGATTTTATTATAATTGATTTCATAATTTTTTGCTATATTGATCAAACTTATATGTTTGAATTGCTCAATTTATTAACAAATTGACTTAAACATATAATTAATACTTCTGAAAATAAAAAAATTATATTTTCCAAAACAGAGGAAATGTCAGGATAGGTTTGCCGGTTGCCCTTTAAATGTTCTTGAGAGGTCCATGCAACTGTCCATCAATCACAATTCAATGCTATTCTAATTTTTGGTCGATAATTTATTATTTTATTATTCAAATCGAATTTGGAGTAGAGTTTTAGGTCGAATTTGTCTGTTCAGATTAGGACGTGTTTGGAGCGATGTATTTTAAGGTAGATATTTTAAATTTTTTATATGAAATTCTTTGTATTTGTTCGGAAATTTTAGATAAAAAAAAAATTAATTCTTCAATTCTTATATTGAATTGTGATTTTTTTGAATACTGATAAATTTTAATTTCTCTTCGTATAGATTTATTTGAAATAATTTTCTTATTTTTTAAAAAAAATTCAAATTATTTCATTCAAGTATAGTGTTAACAAATTTTGGATCGAACTTCGTAGATGACGTTAAGTACGGAGCAACCTAAATGACTGCTCCCTATATATTTCCGAATAAGGCTGTCCTTTTCAATTTTAAAAAAAGTAAAAAGAATAATTATATTGCCCTATTGTGAAGTTTAATGTAGTTATAAGTAAATCCTATATTGTTTAAAAAATTATAATTATTATTATCTGACGTTGGTTTTTATATAACAAAGAGACTCCTCTGTTACTTAAAATCTATCGAATTTATTGATAACGTATGTGAAGAAGTATATTTTTACCCTTATAAAAGGTATTTCAGTTAAAAAAAAAATTATTTAACATACAATAAATGAGTATTAATCAATTGTGAGTAAATATTAATTTTTATTTAATATTCTTTTGTTAATATTAGGAAATCTCGTAAATTTTGACTAACGAAAGGGATCTATTTATTAGACAAAAATAAATGTTAAGAATATTAGATAACTTTTCAATTGCTTTTGTTTTCTCAGTTGTACTGATGATTGAATGAATGAATGAAACGTTACGTTGCACCTTAATTTCTCCGAATGTCTATTTGACACTCTACGTTAGTTTAGAGTATTTTTATAATAGGTTACAATTTTATTATAAAATATCATATATATATATATATAACTAATTAATAATTATTATTTTTTTAGAAAATACTGAATATACTAAAAAAATATGATTTTTTTCTTAGTTAATTAAGATAGTTAAAAATAAAAAAAAATATGGTGAATATTAATTAACTATATTTGTGCAATGACTATTAACAGTTGTTTCTACAAGCGAGACCAAATTATTAAAAACCATGGCCTATTCTTGCCATAACTACAACTGTAACAAATGTTAATCATGGTCGAAATTTAAATTTTAGCGTTGATTTCTTTTACTGTGGTAAAAAGTATTAATTTATCGTAATTTTTCGATCGTAATTATTTATAATACATGAAATAATTCATTTTTTCTAATGATATAAAATAAAACTAAGGTCATATTAATATCCATGAGTGCATTACTCATTTCCTCTTGTTTTCCTTCTTTCTTCCGTGTTTGGTCAATCTCATTTTTCTGATTTATTAGCTAACCTATTATCCAAACATATGCCCATGTGTCAATCGTTCACACCAAGTTGATTGCTAAGTCAAGTAAAAGTTGTTCTTTTGAAAAAATGCCAAACGCATCACTATCATTATTACCTCATTTGACATTGGAAATTTAGATTAGAGATTTTTGAAGTGGTCTTCTCCATATATTGGTGGTAGGATCTTTCCTTCCCTTTTCCTATAAAAGATTAAGAGGTTATTTGGATAAACTTTTAATTATTTTTATATATTTTGTGAAATATTTGAAGATTTATGAAATAATATTAGAAAGTAAGTTCAATTAGATTGAAATGGTAAAAAGGATTTCATATAAGTTTTTCCAAAAATTACTTTAAATATTTCTTTTAGTTTTAATTATATTAAATAATTATTATTATTTGCAATTTACAAGCTTTAATTATTATTTTCTAAGATGATCAAATAGGCTCTTGATTCCTTGTTTGCGCGACCTGCCCGTTGTTACCGCAAACTAAAAACTGCAGATTCGACAGAGTGTATTAGTAGCTTATATGTCATGGAAAGGTTACAATTAGTAGCTTATATGCCATGGGAAGGTTACAATTTTGAAGATGCAGTACTCATTAGTGAGCGTTTGGTATATGAAGATATTTATACTTCTTTTCACATACGGAAATATGAGATTCAGACCCATGTGACAAGCCAAGGCCCTGAAAGGATCACTAAGGAAATACCACATTTAGAAGCCCATTTACTTCGCAATGCTAGACACCACACCCAACATTCGGACAACCACCTTTGCGATTTCATAAATCTATAGTGCACTCAGCCTATATTCTAAAATTGCTGATTTTCTTAAGGGATAGTTTCACCGCCCTCTCCTGAGGTTTTGTGTAATTACAAGTCATTTTTCTATGGTATAAGAAATTACATCTAGTACCCCTCATATTTGTATCAGTCTAACAAATAGATCTCTCCATTAATCAAAATTTACTAAATTTACTGATATTAGCAATAAATTGAATGAAAATCCATATTTACCTCCCAAATATCTTACTGTTGACTTATTGCAAGTCAAATAAATTTTTTTTTTTACTAAACTACCTTTATACATCTTCACACGCTGATGCATTATGGATATATACATCTTCCCCCTATAACGATAGTTTGGTAAAAAGATATTCTTATGGCCTGCAATAAGTCGGTCGGGATAGATATGGATTTTCATTTAATTTCTTTGCAAATATCAACAAATTCGATATATTCTGACTAACAGAGGGATCTTTTGTTAGAAAGATTCAAACATCAAGGGTACAAAATGTAATTTTTCGAACTATAGAAGATTTACACATAATTACACAAAAAAATTTAAAAAAAGTCGATGTAATTATGCTTCTTTTTAATAAAAAAGAAAAAAAGAAGAAAGGGAGTTTTGAACCGGAGACGGCTCAAATTTGTAAAATATGGATATTTCTCACCTTCCCATGTAAGTAGATAAATACTAGAAAATATGTAAATTTTTGCCTTCCTTGGATGAAACAATGCCACCTGCTCCATCATCTTCTACTTTTTTTTCTTTAAAATAGATAGTATATAACTAATTATTTCAATTATTGTAGCTAAGTTTAGTCATAAGCATCTTTCAACCCTAGAAAAGAAAGACCTAAGCAACTCTCTAATGATCAACAAAAAGTCTTGCAGGGGCTGTTTTCAAATTTTCCATTAATAAATGGGCCAATTGCAAATATCTATTGATATGGGAAATTCAGAATGCATTTGCAAGGGCTTAAAATAAGTGTTTATCTAATTACTGCTGAAAATAAATTGAAAATAGTGTTTTTACTTTACGGCTTTTTCTTTTGAACAACTTAAATTAAGTTGAACTAAATAAAAAATTATAAGCAACTCCTTATCAATTTCTACAGCTTATTGAATAAATTATTAATTTTAAGTTGTTTTTTCAAATACGATAATTTTAATTTTTTTTTCCACTTTTTTTCAAACACTCCACTACTTTTATTTTCACCATGAAAGTAGAACGTGTTGCAAACACCCTTTTTTTTAGTTTAGTTCATATAGAATTTGTATTTTTTATACGTAAATAATGATTTTTGATAAGACGATAATGTTATAAAAATTAACATAAAGTTTACGATAAATAAATTGGTATAATTATATGGATCCAAACATGTAATAACAAAATGTTAACAAGTATTTGCGGGCTCATCCAATAAATTATTTTGGAACTATATATAAAGCCAAATTATTCAGTCTTCTGAACTAAGTCATTTTTTATAAATTCTGTACTAATATTACAATTGTCAATCATATAACTTAATTATCCAAATAGATTTAATTAAAATATTGATTAAATTTATTATAATTACACTTATAAAAAAATAATTAAATTAATTGGTCAACTGCAACAAATAATAGCCGGCTAAGCTATGATTTGGGGAAAGACTAGTATACCAGCACGAAAATTCAATTATAAGTAACTTTGTTGCCCAAAAGGTGCAGTTCCACTACCAACAATAGCTAGCCACAACAAGTACGTGATATAACTCCATAACCACCATCATAAATTAACTCCAACAATTAAGTATCATTATACAAAAGAAAATTTTGAAAAAATTGAAAACTGTATAAAAATAAAAGGCATAGATATTTTAATCCATATTCATAAATTTTGTCATATTTTTTAAAAATTCACTTGCCGAAAAGGACCTCCTTGTTGAAATTTGAGCGAGAAATGTCAACTCTAGAGAAAAATTGGTTGTTTTTTATGTTATAAATGATCAAAGATAAAAATTACGGTAAGTCAATCCTATTCAATTATAGTAAAATAAATTAATATGAAAATTTAAGTTTTGACGATGGTTAATGAGGTTAATCGATATTTATCATAATTTTTGTGATGGATATACTATTTCTATGGTACTTACAGCAGAAGAGATTTAATATTTATGTTAAAAATAAATAGTCGTAGTAAATAACTATTGACCATAGTCATGCAACGATTGTTGGTTGTGGTTTTTGCAATTGTGGCTAAAATATTTGTCACGGTATAAACATTTGGGGTTTAATGCAATTTACCTTCCTGAGATATTGCAAATAAGCAAATTACCCCCTACAAAAAAATAATAGCAATTTACCCCTATATTTTTAAAATAAAGTAATTTACCCCATGTCTAGGGAGATAAATTGCTTAATTTTAAAAAAATACGGGGGATTAAACTGCTGTATTTTAAAAAACACAGGGGGTAAATTGCTAATTTTTTTCATAGGGTGGTGCTTTGCACATTTACAATATTACAGGGGGCTAAATTGCATCTTTTTCTAAATATTTGCTATGACTCATAACCATGTGCAAAAATAGTTTCTAGGTGGATAATTTAAGTTTGCATCAGTTTTATTTAACCATGATTAATAAAAATTATTTACTATTACTTTCGTCCATAGGCAATAAAATTGTAGTCAATCGTAAATTTTCTTCTAGTGTTAGTTATGACCAAAATATTCGTCATGATTTTTAATTATGGCTGATGTTTGGACTTTGCTGAAATAGTAGTTCATAGGTCTTTAGCCATAATTAATTATTATTCACCATAATCTTTTAGTCTTATAACTTAAACCTTAATTTTTAATAACATATCGTAACTCAGTTATAAAAATTCTGACCAATACAAATATATAAATACAATTTTTTACGATAGATTTATAAGGTGCTAATTATATCTAGGAGTGGACGTGGGATCAGATTTTGTGGGTTCGGACTGTTCAATTTTTTTTTTTTTTGGATAAATGTAAGTTTCATTAATAAAACAAGATCGTACAGTACAACAGTGCTCAACTGGTGGTTTCTCGCTCGACAGGCCAAGGGATACGCCATAATCTATATAACTCACATGAATAAAATTTCGAATAGTTGTTTTAGCTATCCGATCCCACCCCAAATTTATGATACCCAAAGTTAAATTGAATAAATCGAGTACTTAATTTTTTTTAATAATATATATATTTTATATATATAACATTGTGCCTCTTTTTGATACATAGAAGTTGTTCAGCATCTTAACAGAAGCTGAACAACTTCTTCTTAACACAAAGGTATAGGTTGTTTCCACAACCTCTGTTTTTGTTTCAAGATTTTTTTTTTTCAATATTTAATTTATTAAAAATTTAGTTTTAGGTTTATAAATTATAAATATTTTAATATACTATTTTAATCATTTAATATAGTAAAAGCTAAAAATTTTAACTCCAATCAACTAAACTAAACTAAACTAAACTAAACTAAACAATGAAATGCGAAAATAAATAAAGTAACATTAAAAATATAAGAAAATTAAATATGGAACACTAACATTTAGGTCTGATAAATTTATCTCACCTACACTTTGAGGTTTGTTAAAAATATAAATTGGGAGAGTAAGAGAAAAATAAAAGAAAATTTAAAATTGAATTTTTGTTGGAAATGAAGAATAATAAGATTTGAATAAAAGAGAAGAAGAAGAAGTAGAAAGAAAAAGATTGAGAGGAGGAGAAACGGAACAAAATAAATTGTTTTTTTTTTTTTTCTAAAATATTGTATACCCAATCGAGTAGTTTAGGTAGAGGGGTACTACTTGAAACCCTATTTTAATGTAAAAAATCACCTCTATATTATGAATAATGACTCACGTTGTCCCTTGGCCAACTTGAGCCTATTAAAATATACTTATGATATGTCTATAATTATATAAAATTAAAATTTCATATAAAAAAATTATTTTTTTAATCCGTTAACTATGCTCAATATTAATTTTAATCTGATAACTATGCCATTTTTTGTAAGTCTATTAAGTTTCAAAATTGATGAAATTTAGTCATGTGGAGGCCGAAATTTTGATTTTTAACTGAAAAAATGACATGGCATGCCGAGTGGATATTTTTTTAGGGTTTTTTTTTTCTATATTGCTTTAGAAAATGAGTTGAATGACATGTTGGATTTAATTATATTATATGAATTATTATAATTTATAAATATAAAATTATTTACAATAAAAATAAAATTATTATTTTTAGAAAATGATAATCAACTTCCACCCCACCCGCCCCCTACTCTACGTACCCCCAGGGGGCAACGACGTCGCCGTCACCCATGTTTACGCAAAGTGGTCGCCCAAACCAATTTCAAGTCTAGTAGGGTGATGAGCGTCACCCATTACGCCGTCGTCCTCGCTGCTAGGCGACCACCATTCCCCATGGGTGAGGGGCCAACGGAGGGTGCGGCCACGCCCTCCTTTGCAGCAGCGACGGTGGTGACTTTTTTTTTTTAAAAAAAAAATAGTTTTAATTAATTTAAGTATATTTTTAAAATAATATTATATTAAAAATATTAATACAATTATATTTATATATAAACTAATATTTTATTATTAATAAAATATTTATATATTATTTTAAATTATATATTTATATGTTATATAATTGAGTGCAATATTAAAATGGGAGAAAGAAGGGCAATATCGCAAAAAAAATATAATTTTCAAACCCTACTTGCAGTCAATGTGCGTGTATCACAACTTCTGGTCTGGAGGGGTTTTTTGAATTTTTTTCATATCACAGGTGGTGTATTTAATATTTAATTTTTTATAATTTTTTTTTAAAATATTTCTAATATCACATAGGGTTCTCGAATTTTTTCCAAAAAAACAAAAAACTTAAAAAAAATGAAGTCAATCAAATTTAGTCAGGATCGGAAATACTTGACCCGAACACCCACCCCTTGGCACATTGCTATCTCATTTTTGTTCCTGAAAAAAAAAAAAAAAAGAAAGGGGGTGGTCAAACAATGATGAAGGTTGCCAGGCAATTTTGGGCAGGGGGACATAATGGACCATAAACATTTCACGTGCTATGCTACTCTCTCTATGATTATTATGAATCCTTTCAAATTGCCCCCGTAATTCTTTTGACTTTTCAATTTCAGTACCGTTTAATATGTTTGTCTAATTATTATTGTTTTTTTCTTGATTGTAGTTTTCAAAATAGAGAAAGAGAAAGCACTTCATGCTACCTTTTTGCTAACTTTGAATTTGGATTAAGCTCTTAACTAATTAATTGCTTGCTATTAAAAAAATTAATTTGCTTGAAATTAAGATGAGTTAAGTTAAGTTTAAGCTTTTTCTTTACGAAAGCGAATTTGATTTAGAGTTAACGAGTCGAAAACTAAGTTTAGGGTTCGTTATCGAAGAAATTCAACTTGATTTTTTGGATGAGAGCTAATACAATAAAATAATAAGTATGATAAGATACTATGCAATATACAAATATATAAATGTAAAATAAAAAATAAAAAAATAGTGAAATTTATTGATATATATATATATATTGTGATATGTATATATTACTAACATAATTTAGAAATAATTAAAAAATAGATTTTCAATCGAACATATCCCAGGTTAATTTCTAATAAGTTGGACTCATACTTGAAACAAATCAAATTCGAATCGAGTTTGAGATGAACCAAACTTGTTATTTGTAAGGGTGTTTGCTCAAAAAAAAAACTTGTGATTGTGAGGATGGAAAATATTTAGTGAAAAATTGATCTATTAAAAATGAACTAATTATCATCATATTAGGGTTAGGTGATGACACTGTTTTGGGCTGGTAAGTGGGCTTATTGGGCTTTGCTTGGGCATGTGATCATATATGTTTAACAAATTTGGGCCCAAAAAGTATATTAGAAGGATTATTTGGTTGTTTGAGTGGGTGTTGAATGACCACTAAAGTAGTTGAAGAAATTTACAAGATGAGAGAGTTTAAGGGCTTCAATGCATTATTGTTCAAATTTATTTGAGTTATTATCGAATTTCAAAAGTTGTGTCTGAATTTAGTTTGATTATTTATCTTATTGAGTTCAAAGAGTTTTAATTCAATAAATATAAGTTGAGTCCGAGTAGTTTGATATTTTGAAGTATATTTTAATATTTTTGCACTAATCGAATCAAGCTGAAAGTTTACTGAGCAAAATGTTTTATTCAAGTTTTGTTTGTTAAGTTTAACAAATCAAGTTGAAACGAGCCTTTATCAATCAATTTTAATTGATTATCAAGTGGTTTGATTTATTTTTCAACCTCATGTAATTGGAAAATCAAGCTATTGGTTAAATATTTACTAGTAATTGTCGTAAACTGTATGTGCGTGCATAATTTTTTAGAATTATCTAAAGAAGAATATTTATATAATTTTTATACAATTTGTAAAATTTAAAAAAAATCTTTAAAATGTAACAAATAATGAGTTGATATAAATATGGGGTTTATGAAATATTTTGATAAAATAAAAGAATGATATAATGTTGGCGAAAGATAAAAGATGAGAAAACAAATGCAATTTTAATTCTGTAACTTATGGGGATGGTATTTTTCGTTCTATATAAATTTAGTTTCGTAATTTAGTACTAATTTAGTTTCATATTTTGTGGCTAAAATTTGTTTGCTAAGAACAATATTGCATTTCTTCATATATATCTCCTGTGGCTCTCCTTTAATCTTTCAAAAAGGTAATACCATTATTACCCCCTATCCTATTTTCATTTCCATTATGTTCACAAAAAAAGACATTAATGCATAAAAATTGGGTTTTAAACAGCTCATCCTATTAGTCCTACTACCGACTTTTAACTATGACTAATTATCATAGTTATAAATAAAAAATTATGACGAACCCTAATCAACTACAAATGCGTAACATCTATTAACCGTTATTTCTGCAATTAAAGTCAAAACATATGTTGCAGCTAAAAGATGTGGTAAATATTTTGACCATAAGTAAAATCATAACGAACGTTAATTAACCGTAGTCAAAACTTAAATTTTTCACACCAATTTTATCTGATCGTAATAAATAATATTAATTTAATACGATTTTTAAGCCGTAGTTAGTTATAGCATACCATACAACAACAACAACAACAATACTAATTTTGAAAGAAAAATATAAATCCAAAAAACTAATGTATCCAATAATAATATTTGGACGTGAGAGAGACCTAACCTAGAAACAACGGGGTAGATTTTAAACATAGGGTAGGTATGCGGACCCAACCCAACCCAACCCATATCCACATCTTGACTTTGACACCACGAAATACGGATCCAATTACTCAGAACCACACAAACTTACTTCATCAGTTTTATACGTCGTAGGGTTTGCACGTGTGGGTGGCTCGGACAACGGGTTCGTTCTTGTCAGTGTTCCCTTACCAACAGGCCGTTTAACTCATTCAAAACACTGTTGGGACAACCCCATGCCCATGCGCAGATGCTCTCTCTGTGTGTGTGTGTCTTCTGCTATTCCCAGTCATTTATGATTTCCTCAGCTATTTGTTCACTTCTTGTCCTCAACCAACCATGCATGCTATTTATGTGTTGTTGTGCACTTGTTTGGTACCTGTTCATGAGAAACGTAATTGTTGTAGTAAAGATCGGCACCAGGGGAATTACGGTCATTGATCTTGGATAGGAAACGATCTGAAGACACTTTTGAATGATCTTGAAATTATAATCGTGTCGTTTTAGGGTTCTCACAAGAATCAATCACATGAGTTTAAATATTTTCCAACAGAATAATGGAGAGTAGGAAGATTTTTCGAGCAAGAACTTGGTTTTTTTTGCAAATTGAAGTTCCAAAAAGAAATAGGGCAGACAGTCGCCCGTGATGTGGAATGAATGTGTGCGATTACTCACCTAGCTATCAACGCTTTTAAAGATGTCGTTTTCCGAGTTATAAATATTTATAATAAAATAAATAAAAAAATAATCAATTACATAATAAATATATTATATTTATTATATAATTAATTAAATTCGATCAGATTTCGATTTTCCCCAACGTGAGACTCATATAAGATGTGGTGAAATCGTATTGGGTCCAAAGGCATATCGACCGAGTAAGAGACGGCGGGCCCTGATGATCACCCCATAGTTGATAATAACATAGTGCCCATACCTTACGGTACCACCTTTTTCCTAACTCTCAAACCCCACTCTATTTATTATTATTGTTCATCAGTTTTTGACATTTTTCACAATTATTAATAATTCAGTACCCATAAAAACAAAAAAGATTTATGGTAATTTCAGCACAAAATTCTCTCTGCTCCATCACTACAACTTTATAATATTAATAATATAATAATAACTTGAAATTTAATATTAAAAATATATATTAAGTGACAATAATTTTAATTTTTTCGTAATATAATTATTAGCAACAAAAATTGATAGTAGAGTTGTTATTATAGTAATTAGTGATATAGCTATAATAAGTTATTATTATTACTAGTTCTCACATATATGTGTCATTGTGACCAACATTTTTTTTAAAAAAAAATACTAATGATAATATTCACAAAATAATTATGATTAATAAAACGATAAAGTTTGTAACGAAATAAATTTATTAGTTACGAAATATATATATTAATTAATTATAATATTAAAATTGTCACTTGAATTTTCTGTCGCTAATTAAGCTTCTCTTTTCTTTTACTCCGTGCAATATTATTTGGGCTTCTCCTCGATTATTATAATTGTAAAACATTTAAAAAATGAAATTAATATAGACTATACATAGAAAACTTTATTTCAAATAAAACATATATACAACATGTCGATTAACAAAGAATGAATTTTTATAACCATCTGATTGGTATCTCTCCATATATATACAGTGAATAATATATAATAAAATATATTTATCATCTTTTTTTTATTTTATTAAATTTAGACAAAATGGCCCAAAAAGACATTTACATGAAAACAAAAGACATTAAATAGTAAGAGACATGCATTTTGAGACAAATGGGAATAGAAGCAGCAGTATTGTATATATATGCTGGGCATGCATATCGTTGTTCTATTTATTTTATTTCCAAGTCCTCCAACTTCTTCAAATTTAAAAATCAGGCCAGGAATTAATACAATGCTTGACATTGTTTTTAATTTTATTAAACTCAAATTAGAGAATTATAAAGCTGGTTAGACGAAAGATTATGTCACTCTAAATAAGATTAAGATTGTTAATCCTAGCTTTACCTATCAAGTGCACAATTTTTTTATTTATTTTTTTTCTGGGAGTGGTTTAGAATCAGACATTTTCTAGTAATTTAGTGAAGTTGTAATGATCATGCACCCATTATTGGGAGAAGGATCAAGAATCATCAGGACCAACTCATTTATTGTACTGCACTTGTATGTTTGTGACTTTTTTTTATTATAATCATATTTCTTATTTATTGGTGTACTCAATCGTATCTCTTAAAAGAGTCCGATCCCAATATATATTTGAAGGACTACAAATTCTATCTCAATTTTAGAGGAGTCATTATCCCAACAATATATTGGGAACTTCAAACTCTTTATCGAATATGGATACATATTGAGTCACAAGTCTGCAAACCCGACTTTATATAATACTTGTATACCTTATTAATTCTTGGCATATATAAAGTAATAATTTTTTAAAATTGTCATTCTTTATATACTTAATGAGCAAGTAATTTATGTTATCATAACAATAACTATTCATATTTAATCGTGATAGGAATTATATTTTACATAAGTTATCACTGATTACATTTAGCAATACGAAAATTATATATAATATAGCCACTAATTGAAATAAAATTTTCAACACTACGTATAAACAAAAGCTTCTGCAAGTCGAGTTACATTAAAATAAATATGATTTTTTATCATGATTAATTATTATAATTAAAAATAAAAATTAATAAAAAATATTAATTAATCATTGCTGCACAACAACTATTTAACCATTATTTTTGCAATCAAAGCAACACATATTTGCTTAGCTAAAAACTATAGCAATTCTTTTACGGTAAAAATACAAGCAACCCTCTTGTGATATCGCAAATGAGCAAATTTCCCACTCATGAAAAAATAAATAGCGATTTACCTCTCTATATTTTTTAAAGTACAACAATTTACCTCCCTATATTTTTTAAAATGAAGCAATTACCTCCCTATATAAGAAGGTAAATTGCTTCATTTAAAAGTATAGGGGAGTAAATTGCTATATTTTTTTCATAGAAGGGTAATGTGCTCATTTTCAATATCACAAGAGAGTAAATTTCTATTCACCAATTTTTTTTACCATAGCTTGATAAATATTAATTAATCATGACTATTTTTTTTTGTATAAAATTTAGTTTAATTGTAAAGAAAATGTTAATTTACTATAATTTTTAAGTGACGCAACTTTAAAAATTATTTCTGGCTCATATATGTATATCCCACATTCACTAATTAAATGATGAGAGAATTGAATATGCAGGGTACAGAAATGTGAACGGATTAGGGGACATAAAATAAAATGAACAACCCACCTCTAACTTTTTGACCTCTTTCTTGTACGAACAAACACCTTTCTCCCAACAACAGCAGTGAAAAGCTACGTTTCAATTACGAAAAGTTAAAGGTTGTAGTTAATATGTTTTGCCTAATTCTTCTTACTTTGTCGGTAGCTATTAATCAGAGATGGTCATGATGAACTGATCTATCTTGCTGGTCTTCAAATTGCGACACTCAGATTAGGGTTCAGTTATTAAATACATGGTTGTTATCGACTTATAGATCGATAATATTTTAGTTTAACGATTAAAGTTGATGTCTTGTGAACAAATTTGATATTATGGGCTCGACTTGAGTTCCACTAGACGTGTGGTATCTATTTTGTTTCATTTAATGTGAATTTATTATAACTTTTTTTAGTTTATTTATATATTGATTGAATCGACATTTTGATCAATTTATTAACATATTGATGTAGTCATGTACTTAATTACCACTTAAAAGAAAAAGAAATTCCGACTGGAAGTTTTAAATTTTGTGCAAGATCTGACCATATTAGCTCGTCCTGAACAATTCCGTGTGATACTAAACATACGCTTCTCATAATTTTATGTTTATAAGTTTGATAATTGATGGTTTTAATATATGATATATGTATTTGCTTTACTTTAAAAAAAAAAAACAAAGAAAGAAAGATAAGAGTACGTAATAGTAGATATCGAAGGACTAACGAATGCACCAAATTACTGCACAATAAATCAATGCCTAGGATTTACCGATGACTCAATCATCTATACTATCATAAGAAAGAAACTTTTTATTCACATCTGACAGTTTATTATAACATCGTAGCACCAAATTTTAAAATATAAATTATACTCTAAAAAAATTATATATTATCGTTCAGCTGTCGATATACTATCATACTTATTATTCAATTTCACTTATGTTAATTATTTAATTCACTTTTAATCATATAATAATTTTTATTTTGAAAATTATTGTATCTATCTGACTATATACACGCAAATACTGATAACTGGATTCATACTAAACAATAGGATTAGGAAAGAAGACAAAAAAAGGGGGGGGGGATAAAATAAGGGTTGGATGAATTTGAATAATTGGCATATGCAGTGAGTGGATCATACAGTAGGATTAGGTAGAAATGAAGGTTTAATTACAATGGAACGGATATATGTCTTATTGCTAATCATTTGTACAAACATGTTATGGGCAGCTTTTATGTGATGGCAGTGAGTAAGAAAGGGTGAGGGAGAAGGCAAATTTGGTCATGTCACACTCGTCATCCTGCCTTTGCACGCCAATCTTTGACAAGCATATTGCATTACTGCCACATAAATTCACACCCTAATACTTGTAGTTGAATTCTTGGTGTTGGGGGCAGTTGATAAGTCAATTATTGGCAAATATTTGAGGTAATGATTAATATGATAAAGTCTTGGTTTTCTTTATTTTTGGAAAATCGAGATAAGCTTATATGGTTTTTTCTTTTTTTTTTTTTTTTAAATTTTAGAGTTTTTAATGTGTATTTGATTTTGCATTTTGTATTTGCGTGAAATAAGTTAATTTTACGGACTGAACTATGTGTTTTGTGAAGACATCGAGATATATTCATTATGTTTTTAAATATATAGGACAACAAAAAACTACAAATTAAGATAACATATTTATGTGATTTTTTCAATATAGGTATATGTCATATTTTGTATCAGCATAAGATGAATAAATATAAGTAAAACCATATTGAATTATGCATTTTGTAAATAAAACATTTATTTATACGTGTGTTTCAGATGTCTTTATTTTTCACTTCAGATGTTTTATTTGAAATCAATATGTTATCTTTTTTTTCGCTTCATATGTATACAATGTCACGTATCTAAGAAACATTTCTATTAAATATATAAGGAATGTAAAACATCAATAGGTATAATTATATTTAATATTCCTTAATATATGATTTATTTATACAAATCACCTACTGATTTTTGGATAATTACGCATACATCCACAAGAAACATAATCATTTCCATAAACCATCCTTACTTTTTAAAAAAATTACATGTACACCCCCTGAAATTGTTAATATCCTCACATAAATTATCTAATTTTTTTATTGTTATGAGTGATTTATGTAATTATGTAAAATATATAGATAATTTATGTAAATAGATGATAAATGTAATCATCCCATATAATTATACTTACTATATATATTGAAAATAGATGAGAATGAGAAGTGGTTTATTTGAGGTACAAACTTATCCCTTTTCCTCATTTAATCAACTGCAAAATGGAGGCCCTTTTTCCCCAAAATTGAAATTAAGTGTTAATTTAGGGAAAAAGAGAGGTCCACAAGCAGCCCTAGGAGAGGTAATCATGTAACCAAAGTGGGGATTTGGGGATGGCCCATTTCACCAAAAAGATGAGAGTGACTATTCTAGGATCATATTGCCAGTCCATTCATCCATCAGTAATTCAACCCCTAACCACCCACCCCACCCCACCCCCCACCTGTCACACAAATATGGATGTTTACAACTCAAACCTCTCAAGCAGAAAACAAGAAAACACATATGTCTAACACTGCCAGTAACACATCCATTTCAGCTGTGCATGTGTGCATATATCCACACATCCATACAAAACTCAACCCCAAAAGTGATATAACAAGCACAGAAATTGATATATATATACATACACATATATATATGTATGCAACGTATAATACGATCAGTACCCTGTTTCATAGTGTATCGTCCATTTTGAATAAAGTCTTTTCCTTATAAAAAAATGGTATTAGTGTTGATAAGCCGTACAAGCTCCTCATCGACAACTAATATATATAGAATGCATTGTTGCATCTATCTATATATACACACAAATATATAGAGAGAGAGAGAGAGGGAGAGAGGGAGAGAGGGAGAGGGAGAAAGAGTCGTCGCATGTATATATGTATGTCTCATCTCATTTTTGAAGTGTTTTTTTATTTTGAAAAACAAACAAAGACAGATAAAAATAAATATGTGTATTTTTCTTTTTAATATATTTTAATTTTATATTTTATATTATTGTAGGATGAATAATCTTAAGTTAACTATACATCCCCCCCAAAAAAACAAAAAAAAAAAAAAAGAAAACACCTAATATCCACCTAAAATTGAATTTCTTTGTTGTTGAAATTGGGGCATGGGAATTAATGATGTGTTGGATAGAAGTATATATATAGGGCTGGCCCCTGCCCCTGCCCCTGCAGCTCAGCACTTGTTTTGCATATGATCAGTAGCCATTTCCTGTCCTGTCAACTCAAAAATAATTCACTAGGTATGGACTTTGGGATTTCTTCACTATCTCAACTTTTTAGTATTTTACTTCAATTTTTTGGGACATATGGGGTATACTTTGTTCGCCATAATTTTTTTGTTTATTTCAATTTTGGAGCACTATAGGGAACTTCTTCCCTTTTTTTTTTTATTTCAAATCCTTATAGTAAATAATTATAGTTAATTAATTGATATTAATAATAATATACTAAAGTTGTGTTTTGGCCCTAATTAGTTTGATTTTTCTTGATTGCTGTAAAAGTGGTGATCTTGAAAAAATAAAAAAAATATTTTTTAAATAAAGCAATCAAAGTAATATATCGTTTTATTTTATATATTAATCAAAAGTAAATAAAGATCCGTACATCTATTAATATTGGAACACGATACATTGTATTGTACGTATATCAACTCTTAATAAATAAAAATGGAGAAAAACCTATATATTTGAACTCAGTCGCAAAACATAAAAAATTTTCACTAGATAACTTCATTTATTGGGAATACATTCATATGTACAAAAGTGAACTGTATGGAAAATGACTCGACAGCTAATGAAGTCTTGCTTGATTAGTTAGATTGAGTTTTATTACCAATCAAAAGGTTGTCGGTACATATTTGTTTCTATAGTAATTTTTTTTATTTAATATTTATTTCGTTTGAATGTATTTTTTAATTTAAATTCTTGATGCATTGAGTCAGTATTTAAATTTGAATATATTGAATAACGTAATAAATTGTATATATCATAAAAAGAAACTATCAATGATCCCACTCTAAATATCATGCTTTTATTATAAATATATCTCCAAATTCATTTTAATTTTTCTTCTTAAACTATAAAGAGAAAACAAAAGTAGTTGCTAGCTCCATCGTATTTTCACGAATATTCATAATTACGTCACTTAGATCATATATGATTCAAGAACTTCAAATATAGTCATACAAACTTATCAAATTCTCCAATTTTAAGCCCCAATTTCCTTCTAATTTCAATAACACCCCTCGTACTCCACCAAAGCTTAGAACACTGTTTATATAAACTAGCAACTTCAAAGTTAAAATGTTTTCACTACTTAGACCACAAACTATTTTTCATTGAGGGTCCGCCCGTGAGAAAATACAAAAAATTTGGGGTCCGTTATGTCTATTGGTAACCCGTCGGGTGGCACCGATTACGACCCAATACACCACCGTGAATGATGCCTCCTCTCCCACCACCACCAATCCTTCCCCAATTTGTCCTTGGTCCGGGAGCAAAATGTCGAAAATGCCACTTGTTGTGAAACATAATAGGTTATGAATCCATGGATTGAGCCTAGACATGGTGAGTCATGACCCTTAACGACATCGATTGAGCCAAGACATATGCAGTCGACTTCTTGCAACTTGGTACATATCGATTCAGCCAATAAATTTCTATAAGTATTTTTTTTACCATAAATTAACTTGTATAAATTAAAAAAAATAGTTGGGACAAAATTCAAGTCACAATCTCATGATTATTATTGTTGTTGTTGTCATTTCTTGATTTTGCAACTGTAGTTCTTTGCCTAAGAATACCCAACTTAATGTTAGAAGTGTGTATATAGCTTTACGCAACTTAAAAGCTATAATTGGAGAAAGAATTTAATTTCCCAGCATAGTCTAATTTTTGAAAAAGGTACTCTTAATTATTTCAATCATCATTCTTTCCATTCAAAAGCTATATTGTTGTAAGTTGACTGTCTAAAGGGAATATATTGATTGATGACAATTTTAATCTCTCTCTCTATTTATACATATATATATATATATATATATATATGCAAATAATTAGAGAGCTGCATGTTGACATGGGATGATACAAATCTTGCTTATACTTTCTAATATGTCGGATTATTTGGTTAAATGATAGGATTATGCACATCACACTTGATTAGAAGATGGGACAGCAATTAATATTCCATGTCCTTGTTTTCTTCTTTTTAGAAAAGTAAATTACAATTATATCCCTTCACGATATGTTCAAATACACAAACACCCTATGTTTTTTCTAAAATTACAAGTATATTCCCTGATGAGGTGTTGATGTTATTGACCTCTTGTCAAAATTTCCCCTTGAATAAAAAGTATACTTATAACAACAACTACAACCTTATTGGTGCACGTGTTACTTTGTAAAGTATAAAAAGAATACATTTGCGGAATTGGACATAATTTTAGTAGATGAAGATATAATTTACCCTATTTTTTTTTTTTAATAAACAACTGAATAAATATCAATTTTCATATCTAAAACTAAGTGCACTGCATAGGAAAAATTACATTTATTAAATTTAATAAAAAAATTGTTGTTTAAATACATTAATACTCACATTTATGAGACTTGGACTTGATATTTCTTGATTTCGACCCCTATGTTTATTGTTGCACACAAAAACTTGGCCAAAATTCCACTTTTCCCAAGTTAATTATAATTCATCAGCTACTCAAATTTGAACAACAGAAAGTCAATAATAGAAATGGAGTAATGCAAGCGTAAATTCCTTTGATACCCCTTGACATTACATTTACTTACCCAATATCCTTTCTTGTTCTTCGCAAAACTATGAATACATTTTTTGAAGTTGAAGCTGTAAAAGATACAAGTTATCGCGTATTCAGTGATGAAATTTTATACAAATACCTATAAAGTACATTACATTAATGGAAAAAGTTAAACCTCCGGTGAATTTTTACACAAACATTCTTGAGGTACACTGCACTAATTGAAAAATAGAAGGTATACATATAATCTTACAAAGAGTAAAGAATATTTGCATAATTAAGCTTAATATCAAGAAGTGTCCGTATAATTTACCATGAATGATAATGCAAAAGGCAAAATAAAGTAAAAGAATTGAACAGTACTTATCTTGGAATGAAAAGCAACAAGATTTTGTGATAATTAAGTAATATGGGCTTGACTTCTTTTCAACATGTTAAATTATTAAGTGAATAATTGTGTAGGTGTAATTAATATTCTCATATAGGGTCAGAATGAGCAACTTTTTTTGGGTTTCAGTGGCTACATATTTGCAAAAGCAAGAAACTTGAGATTAGAACTGACTTAATTCTTCACAAGTTGAAAAGTTCAATAAAGAAAAGACTTAAAATAGAGAAATATACATATATATATATATATAAGGATAGCAAAAATTTATGAACATTAGAGAAAGAACAATGACTAAAATGCATCATATATAATTTTATATAGCTTTGGAAAAAATGCTTGTTACTAAATGTTATTATAATTATTGCATGAAAGTGAAATTGGATTGTCAATTCTGAAAATAAGATATAGATAGATTTAAGTAAGAAAATATATGCAGCATAAATTAATGTCGAAAAGATTGGACCCTTGATCTATATATGTAGAAAAAAAAATCTAGACGTCTTCAAGTACAAGCATAATCGATTGTTATTTTATAACTAAAAAATAAAATAAAAATTTAAAACTATCACATGAAACAGACGGCTTGCGTTACTAACGTTTTTCCTCTCTTTTGAAAACGACAGGATTGAAATATATTAATGCTCAACAAAGCATAATTCAAATATAGAGTTGAAGAATTTAAAATCTTTTAAATTTAGAATTATTCAAAGAAATCCAAGAATCTTGTTACTAGAGATTAGAAATTTTTAAATTCATCAATTCAGATACACCTTTAAAGTAATTTCCTTTTTGTATACAACGGTAAATCCGAACTTATTAACTCTAGTTAGAAATAATGTACTTGATGGTGATAGAATTTTTACTCTCTCATTTTACAAGAAAAAAACCAAAGAAAATTGGATTAAATTATCCAAAAATTTAATATTCTTGCCTTTTTCCTTCTCTCCATAGGA